>NC_034191.2:68203150-68221041 GCF_002021735.2 Oncorhynchus kisutch | reverse complement strand
AAGTAATTGCCCAACTCATTAAACCAATTGAATAGGGTTACTCAAACATCTCCAACTGCCTGTAGAACTCAAATCATATATGTGGTACTCACTCAGATGTAAAGCGGATGTTCTATAACTTAATGTTTTTGAGTATTGTTAACAAAATATTAGGTTATTGAGTAAATATATCTTTGTTTATCTGCTGTGCTAATCTAACGTTATTGACTTTTTACAATGACTTTTTACACTTATTAAATAAGTTGTTCTTACTTTAGTCTAGTATGTTATACATCTTTATTTAAAATAATAAAGTCGTAGTCAGACACATTGATATTTGTGTGAAAAACACTTGATTGATCTATGTTGTGCTTATTCAGTCGTTTCCAAGTTTCCTTTTATCCCTCAGAAATGTTAAGACTTTGTCAAGCAACTAGTAACTGACAACAACAAAAAAGTATTGAGAGCTACTGTAAATGCTGTGATAATATGGAGGAATGAAAAATGATCTCTCTTTGTAAAAGCCTATCAGTGGTGGACAGCTAAGCTGACAATGTGGACGAAATGGTAAACGTTGTGACATCTGACATACAGGTAGATTGATGTACTCTGAAAAATATAGAGCCACTATAACTGAAAAGAAACAAGAATGTAAATGCATATTTAGTTTCCAGTCTTTATATGTTTTTATACCAAGTCGAGATTCTCATGAGTCAGATGCAATTGGAAGTGAGTTGATTGCCCATAGCGTTCTTTCATGGTATGCTAGAGGGCCTTCAGAAAGCATTCATACCTTAGGACTTATTCCACATTGTGTTGTGTTACAGCCTGAATTCAAAATGGATTCAAAATAATAGTAATAATCGCCCATTTGCAGTTGAAGTCGGAAGTTTACATACACTTATGTCGGAGTCATTAAAACTCGTTTTTCAACAACTCCACAAATGTATTTTTAAACAAACTTAAGTTTGACCCAAGTTAAACAATTTAAAGGCAATGCCTACCAAATACTAATTGAGTGTATGTAAACTTCTGACCCACTGGGAATTTGATGAAAGATAATAAAAGCTGAATAAATCATTCTCTCTACTATTATTCTGACATTTCACATCCTTAAAATAAAGTGGTGATCCTAACTGACCTAAGACAGGGAATTGTTACTTGGATTAAATGTCAGGAATTGTGAAAAACTGAGTTTAAATGTATTTGGCTAAGGTGTATGTAAACCTTCTGACTTCATCTGTACACCACACAATACCCCATAATGACATGGTGAAAATCTTTGCAAATTTATGAAATCTTTGCAAATTTATTGAACATGGATAATACATATATCTATTTACGTAAGTATTCACACCCCTGAGTCGATACATTTGTAGAAGGAACTTTGGCAGCGATTACGACTGTGAGTCTTTCTGGGTAAGTGTCTAAGACCTTTCCACACCTGGATTGTGCAACATTTGCCCATTATTCTTTTATTCTTCTGAGGAACATTCACTGTCATCTTGGTAAGAAACTCAAGTGTATATTTGGTCTTGTGTTTAAGGTTATGGTCCTGCTGAAAGGTGAATTCATCTCCCAGTGTCTGGTGGAAGGCCAGACTGAACCCAGGTTTTCCTCTAGTATTTTGCCTGTGCTCCATTCTATTTTTTATCCTGAAAAACTCCCCAGTCCTTAACGATTACAAGCATATGCACCTACCACTATGGAGAGTGGTACTCAGTAATGTGTTGTATTGGATATGTCTCAAACATAACACTTTGTATTCAGGCCAAAAAGTGAATTGCTTGACACATTTTTGCGGGGTTTTCTTTAGTGCCTTGTTACAAACAGGATGCATGTTTTGGATATTTTTATTCTGTACAAGCTTCCTGTCTTTTCACTTTGTTAATTAGTTTGCTTTTGTGGAGTAAATACAATGTAGTGATCCATCCTCAGTTTTTCTCCTATCAAAGACAAACTCTTTAACTGTTTTAAAGTCACCATTGGCCTCGTGGTGAAATCCCTAAGTGGTTTCCTTCCTCTCCGGCAGTTAAGAAGGACACCTGTATCTTTTGTAGTGACTGGGTGTTTTGATACACCATCCTAAGCGTAATTAAACCTTCACCATGCTCAAAGGATATTCAATGTATGCTTTTTTTTACCCATCTCCCAATAGGTGCCCATTGGAAATCCTCCCTGGTCTTTGTGGTTGAATCTGTGTTTCACTGCTCAACTGAGGGACCTTTACAGATAATTGTATGTGTGGGGTACAGAGATGATAGTAGTCATAAAAAAATCATGTTAAACACTATTATTGCACACAGTGTGTCAATTCAACTTATTATGTGACTTGTTAAGCACATTTTTACTTCTGTACTTATTTAGGCCATAACAAAGGAGTTGAATACTTTTGACGAAAGACAATTCAGTTTTTCATTTTGATTAATTTATAAAATGTAGAAAAACATAATTCTACTTTGACGTTATGGGATAAACTCAAATGAATCTATTTTAAAGTCAATACAACAAAATATGTAAAAGTCAAGGGGTGTGAATATTATCTGAAGGCACAGTAAACATGGCACCGGCGCCCGTATCGCCCATATTGGTGGCCATTTTAGGTACGTACCGGTATGTCAGATTAGCTTAATCGGCAAGTTATCAGCATCGGAGCAACCACAGAAACTTGAATGAATAACAGACACATGTTCATAACAAGTGGCTAAGGATGAAATGTATCAAAATATCTATTCAAAACATGAAAAAATACAAAATATTGACTATAAATGTGTGAAAATTTTAAAATATATGCTTGTTTTGGGGAATTTAAACCATTTACTTGTGTTACAAAAGATTATTAAAATTTTAAATGTTACTGCTTGACAGAGGGTGTCTTTGCAATCATTATCAATTTGTTGTAAAAAATTATCCCAATTGAGACTTTTAAGCTAAAAATGTGTTGGTTAATCCCATTGTTACTTCATTTGATCCAGTGTGGGTTCTCTTCAGACAGACAACTCTTCCAACAAATCACGAGGCAACATGCCAGAACATCGCGATTAAAAACCAAAGTTTGCAGGCAAAACCTTTGCAGTGGTTCTTGTGAAAGTAGTTGAAGCAAACTAGCCACTTGCGAAATGCGCTCATTTAAAAGTAACCTCTGTGATCTCAATCTTGCTAGCTACTATTTTGTTCAAGTGAATAAGGTAATGACTTAGTTCCTCTATACCAAACTGAATTTCTATTACATACAGACGTGTTCAACCAGAATATTGAAAATTGTGGGAGGCAACCTGGATGTCTAGAGAGACTACAATCCATCTGTCTCTCTCTCGCTTTGGTCTGTCTGTCTGTCTGTCTGTCTGTCTGTCTGTCTGTCCTGTCTGTCTGTCTGTCTGTCTGTCTGTCTGTCTGTCTGTCTGTCTGTCTGTCTGTCTGTCTGTCTGTCTGTCTGTCTGTCTGTCTGTCTGTCTGTTCTGTCTGCCTGTTCTGTCTGTCTGTCTGTCTGTCTGTCTGTCTGTCTGTCTGTCTGTCTGTCTGTCTGTATTTCTCTCTCTCTCTGTTTCTCTCCATTCTCTCTCTCTTGGAAACCCGCACAGTGTCAGGATATTGAGAATTTGAATTTTGTGTGCAATAAATAAATGACATATTATAGGATGTTACATGTTTCCATTGGTAGTGGTGAGATAACGTGTGATTGGTTGAGACAGTTAACGGGGAACTGTGTGATTGGTTGAGACAGTAATGAGGTTGTGGGTTATTGGTTGTTTGTGTTCTGGTGACAGTAGAGTTGATAAATCAGCTCAAAAGGAACAGAGATGCCAAGAGGATGCGGGCCGGTGCAGGGGAAGGAGTGGGCAAGGAGGGAAAGGTGTAATCACAATGATAGTCCTGAACTGTGCAGAGCGAAGTATTAATTCACAATATAAACTTCATAGATCACCCAGCTTAACTACTCACACCTACGGATGCACACATATATACATGCACACACAATACAGGCATATGAACCCCACACACAGTTTATGTTTGTCTGTAAGTGAATATCCTAAAGCCTGCAAGTGAGAAGACATACCTAGCACAGGGATGGCTGTGTGAGTGCCTGTCTGTCTGTGTGTTTGTGTTAAGTGGAGGGGGTTGTTCTTGGTTTGTTTGTTTGGATGTTCCTGTTGCCTGTGGTCACGATAAGTACCCAATGCCTTTAACCCTCTCCACACAGTGAGCTCTGTCCAAAGGAATGCAAGAATCTCTCTCTCTCCCCATCTCTTTTCCATCTCTCTTTACACTCCCCCTCTCTCTTTCCACCCTTATTTATTTCTCCCTCTCCCACAGTTTCTCATGTAGTTCAATATTCGAAATGGTACAGCCAATATGTCTGCCTAAATAGATGAGTGAAGGAGACAAGGAGAAGAAGAGAGAAGACGAGGAGAGAAGACGAGGAGTGGAGGCAGTTACGTTAAGTTGAGACACATCCATTGACTGTCTTTCTACTCCCTCTCTGTCTAGAAAGTCAGCGGGAGAAATCCACGTGTCACTTCCTCTGGGAACTGCAGAGGGCAGAGCTAGTATGTCACTATGAGCTGAAGAAACAATCCATGGAGCCTGCAGGTAGACACATTCTCACACTAAATGTTGTCCCATAGGCCACCACAGCCTACACACACACACACACACACACACACACACACACACACACCACACACACACACACACACACACACACACAACACACATACAGGTTTGACATGCATGAGTGGTTGTGTGTGTGTACATTTTCTTATGACCTGTTTGTACGGGTTTACACCAAGCGTAGCTGTAGTGAAAGTGGACAGAATCGTATCTGTTGGTACACAGGGTCCCCTAACGCCTGTGACCTGTGTCTGCTTTCCCACGGGTTGTGTGTGTGTGTGTGTGTGTGTGTGTGTGTGTGTGTGTGTGTGTGTGTGTGTGTGTGTGTGTGTGTGGTGTGTGTGTGTGTGTGTGTGTGTGTGTGTGTGTGTGTGTGTGTGTGTGTGTGTGTGTGTGTGCGTGTAGGCTGTGGTGGCCTATGGGACAACATTTCGTGTTGGGCCCCAGCAGCAGTAGGGGAGGTGGTGACTCTCTCCTGCCCCCCTGCTCTCATACAACCTCTTCGGACGACAAGGTAAACACAAATCTATTCCTCCATCCCACTGTACCTCAATCATTCCATCAACCATACTGTACATCCTGTCAGGATAACAATTCTAGTTGCAAATTAAATGTATTAGTGGCCTCTCGATGACCCCACTCTGAGGTTAGGGGTCACCATAAAGCAGGATTAAGCACCCTGAGAGACCTTCTCCTGAGGCTTAGGCCGGTGTCTGTAACCCAGCTAAAGGTCTGTCCAGAAGATAGAATCATCTACAGGTTACTCTGAGCCACAGTTGTCATGGCCTGGGCCTGGCACTGAGGAAACCAACAGATAAGGAAAGCATATAACGAGTGGTTTGTTCTTCACTCGGCAGTAGATTGCTGCGAGACTACCTGGAGGACTGTGTCTGTCTCCCGTTGCACCTGTCTGTATGTCTATCTGTCTATTAAACATTTTAAAATATAGTATGTGTTGGCCTTATCTTTGCATTTTCACACCTTGGACAAATTCACGATTCCTGACAATCCCTCCTTCTATTCCTGTATGTTCTCTCTTTTAGGCAACATCAGTAGGAACTGTACAGAGGCTGGCTGGTCTGACGTCTACCCCAGCCTCAGCACTGTCTGCTGGTCCAGCGACAACAAACCCAACATGGTAGGATTAACCACGGCAACATGGCCAGAGAAACCTTAACTACTGAACCAAAATGAAGAAACAGACTCCATTCACTACTAAATCACTATACAGTCAGACACTGCACTGAGCTGGAACAGGTTGTTCAAGCAGTTGTGACTCAAATGGAAACTTCTCTTTTGTCTGCTTGATGATAGTGGGTTATAAGGTCAGGGAGCCCAGGGAAATTACATTTTGATCCCTCCAAACATTTCACAATGTTTGTCATACCCTACCTCTGAGTGTGTGTGTACTCCCTGTGGGCCTGAGGCGTCCTGTACGACGAGAGTAGAGAGTCATAGAGCTTACGTGGCCTGGCTAGGTTATTGCAGGGATATAGGAGACTGCATTCCAGTGCTCAAAGGTCATATTGGGCCTTAATCAGCAGTTGTTCCCAGCCTTGTTTCTTTAATGGCATGTTCTTAGCCTGGTTAACAAACAGGCTAACTGCAATGTAACAACCAGGTTATAGAGAATATCTGGAACTGGTATCTGGTATCTCTCTCTCTTTCACTCTGTCCTCCTCGGTGATTCCATATGGTTGATCTTTGGTGGTATGACAGCCTCTGTGGTTGAGTTAGTCCAGACCCTCCCAGGTGTTCCATTGAGATTCCACAGTCAGAGGAGAGGATTCTATCTGGAAGAGGAAGGGATGAAGGGGTTCCATGCCTTACAACTGTCGAGAGGAGTCTGGACTTTCTCCCCAAATAGGGTCAAGGTCAGGGGTCAGAGGTGAAAGGTTAAAGTTAGGGTTTATTGTTTGGGATTAGAGACAAAGCACAATATTAAGGTTTTGAACAGTTTTATGTTTGAATGTTGATACACGTGTCAATTGTGTGTGTGTGGTATGTGTTTGAGTGGTGTGCGTGTGTGTTTGTAAGTGTGTGAACACATGTGTGTGTCCCAGACGGTGTCTCTGCGAAATAAGCTCTCACAGTTTCACTGCAGAATCCGATGTTTTGTCCATAAATGTACATTTTGGAGGTTAGGGGAGACCAGGGTTGGTTGTCACATGTTTACTCTTGTGTATATTTCTCAGCACCAGGATTTCTTACAAGACTCTTTTCAACATGAATAGAAAGACCAAGGTTCTGGGTTGAAATAGGGCTAATTTGTATACTCACATCTTCAAATCAAATCAAGTTTATTTGTCACGTGCGCCGAGTACAACAGGTAGACCTTACAGTGAAATGCTTACTTACAGGCTCTAACCAATAGTGCAAAAAAGGAACTGGGTGAAAATAGGTAAGTAAAGAAATAAAACAACAATAAAAAGACGAAAATAGCAGTAGGGAGGCTATATACAGACACCGGTTAGTCAGATGTGATTGAGGTAGTATGTACATTCGTGGCCAAAAGTTTTGAGAATGACACAATATAAATTTTCACAAAGTCATCTGCCTCAGTTTGTATGATGCCAATTTGCATATACTCCAGAATGCTATGAAGAGTGATCAGATGAATTGCAATTAATTGCAAAGTCCCTCTTTGCCATGCAATTAACTGACCCCCCAAAACAACATTGCCACAAAAGGACCAGCTGACATCCTGTCAGTGATTCTCTCATTAACACAGGTGTGAGTGTTGACGAGGACAAGGATGGAGATCACTCTGTCATGCTGATTGAGTTCGAATAACTGACTGGAAGCTTCAAAAGGAGGGCGGTGCTTGGAATCATTGTTCTTTCCTCTGTCAACCATGGTTACCTGGAAGGAAACACGTGCCGTCATCATTGCTTTGCACAAAAAGGGTTTCACAGGCAAGGATATTGCTGCCAGTAAGCTGGCACCTAAATCAACCATTTATCGGATCATCAAGAACTTCAAGGAGAGCGGTTCAATTGTTGTGAAGAAGGCTTCAGGGCGCCCAAGAAAGTCCGGCAAGCACCAGGGACCGTGTCCTAAAGTTGATTCAGCTGCGGGATCAGGGCACCACCAGTACAGAGCTTGCTCAGGAATGGCAGCAGGCAGGTGTGAGTTGCATCTGCACGCACAGTGAGGCGAAGACTTTTGGAGGATGGCCTGGTTGTCAAGAAGGGCAGCAAAGAAGCCACTTCTCTCCAGGAAAAACATCAGGGACAGACTGATATTCCTCAAAAGGTTCAGGGATTGACTACTGAGGACTGGGGTAAAGTCATTTTCTCTGATGAATCCCTTTCCAATTGTTTGGGGCTTCCGGAAAAAAATCTTGTCCGGAGAAGATAAGGTGAGCGCTACCATCAGTCCTGTGTCATGCCAACAGTAAAGCATCCTGAGACTATTCATGTGTTGGGTTGCTTCTCAGCAAAGGGAGTGGGCTTCACTCACAATTTTGCCTAAGAACACAGTCATGAATAAAGAATGGTACCAACACATCCTCCGAGAGCAACATCTCCCAACCTTCCAGGAACAGTTTTGGGACGAACAAAATTCAAAATCAAATCAAATCAAATGTATTTGTCACATACACATGGTTAGCAGATGTTAATGCGAGTGTAGAGAAATGCTTTGTGCTTCTAGTTCCGACAATGCAGTAATAACCAACGAGTAATCTAACCTAACAATTCCAAAACTACTACCTTATACACACAGTGTAAAGAGATAAAGAATATGTACATAAATATATATGAATGAGTGATGGTACAGAACAGCATAGGCAAGATGCAGTAGATGGTATCGAGTACAGTATATACATATGAGATGAGTAATGTAGGCTATGTAAACAAAGTGGCATAGTTTAAAGTGGCTAGTGATACATGTATTACATAAAAGATGCAGTAGATGATATAGAGTACCCTATATACATATGAGATGACTAATGTAGGGTATGTAAACATTATATTAAGTAGCATTGTTTAAAGTGGCTAGTGATATATTTTACATCAATGCCTTTCCAGCATGATGGAGCACGTTGCCATAAGGCAAAAGTGATAACTAAGTGGCTCGTGGAACAAAACATCGATATTTTGGGTCCATGGCCAGTAAACTCCCCAGACCTTAATCCCATTGAGAACTTGTGGTCAATCCTCAAGAGGCGGGTGGACAAACAAAAAACCCACAAATTCTGACAAACTCCAAGCATTGATTATGCAAGAATGGGCTGCCATCAGTCAGGATGACAGGATGTAGCCAGTATAAAAATGACTGGTTTTGTACAACAGACCAGCGCTCTCGTGAATAAACCTTATTGACTATTTTAGCTGGGGCCTCCATCTGTTTCATTTCAATCAGTATCTTACAAATCCTGATTAGCACACTGAGTAGTTTAATTGAATTGGTTTATGAACATCGAGAACATAATTCTTATGACACCTCCCTATAGGCTGCCTCGTTGTTGTCGGTGATCAGGCCTAACACTGTTGTGTCATTGGCAAACTTAATGATGGTGTTTGGAGTCATGCTTGGCCATGCAGTCATGGGTGAACAGGGAGTACAGGAGGGGACTGAGCATGCACCCCTGGGGAGCTCCAGTGTTGAGGATCAGCGTGAAAGATGTGTTGCTACCTACCCTCACCACCTGGGGGCGGCCCGTCAGGAAGTCCAGGATCCAGTTGCAGAGGGAGGGTATTCGTCCCAGGATCCTTAGCTTAGTGATGAGCTTGAGGGTACTATTGTGATTGAATGCTGAGCTGTAGTCAATGAATAGCATTCTCACATAGGTGTTCCTGTTGTCCAGGTGGGAAAGGGCAGTGTGGAGTGCAATAGAGATTGCATCATCTGTGTATCTGTGCTGGCAGTATGCAATTGGAGTGGGTGTAGGGTTTCTGGGATAATGGTGTTGATGTGAGCCATTACCAGCCTTTCAAAGAACTTCGTGGCTACCGACGTGAGTAGTCATTTAGGCAGGTTACCTTCGTGTTCTTGGCACAGGGACTATTGTGGTCTGCTTGAAACATGTTGGTATTACAGACTCATCAGGGACATGTTGAAAATGTCAGTGAAGACACCTGCCAGTTGGTCAGAACATGCCCGGAGCACACGTCCTGGTAACCGTCTGGGCCTGCAGCCTTGTATATGTTGACCTGTTTAAAGGTCTTACTCACATTGGCTACTAAGAGCGTGATCACACAGTCGTCCGGAACAACTGATGCTCTCATTGCATGCCTCAGTGTAGCTTGCCTCGAAGCGAGCATAGAAGTGATTTAGCTCGTCTGGTAGGCTTGTGTCACTGGGCAGCTCGCGGCTGTGCTTCCCTTTGTAGTCTGTAATAGTTTTGCAAGCCCTGCCACATAAGCCAAGCATCGGAGACGGTGTAGTATGATTCATCTTAGCCCTGTATTGACGCTTTGCCTGTTTGATGGTTCGTCGCAGGGCATAGCAGGATTCTTTTAAGCTTCCAGGTTAGAGTCCCACACCTTGAATGCGACAGCTCTACCCGTTAGCTCAGTGCGAATGTTGCCTGTAATCCATGGCTTCTGGTTGGGGTATGTACGTACAGTCACTGTGGGGACGACGTCCTCGATGCACTTATTGATAAAGCCAGTGACTGATGTGGTTGTACTCCTCAATGCCATTGGAAGAATCCCGGAATATGTTCCAGTCTGTGAAAGATGGGGTTGAAAATGCATCATTTATGCCTTGAGAAAAACCTTTGACATTTTTTGTACATTTGCATGTGTACATGTGTGGGTGTGTGACAGACAAAATGATGTGTGTGAAAGAGAGGCAACAAACCCAGATAGCACAGATACCTCTGCCCAACGGATGTGCACATGATGCTATTGAGCAGTTTAGACATGGTTTGCTCATGGCCAAGATGTCTCAAAAGATGTGTGTAGAATGCCTACATTCTAAATTCTACAGTTCTACATCGTTTAGATGTCGGGCAGGCATCAACATTCTATTCTGATGTCTGCAATGTTTTACCGATATACAAACGTTCTCCACACTACATATTCCCAACACATTTGATATGTCGGCCAAAGCTGTTTGTGTTTACTTGTAATGGAGGTCTCTATAGCAACAGCATAAAATAGCTTGGAATTTATTATACTGTATACTGGCAGTAACAATGTCCACTAACAATATAGTAATAATGTGTTTGACAGTGACAACTAACCCCACATTAGATATGACATCCATCCCCACCACTTCCTCCAATGCTAATTAAGATTTGTATTTCTGATTGCATTTATTAAGGATCCCCATTAGTTCCTGCCAAGGCAGCAGCTACTCTTTCCTGGGGTTTATTATGGATCCCCATTAGTTCCTGCCAAGGCAGCAGCTACTCTACCTGGGGTTTATTAAGGATCCCCATTAGTTCCTGCCAAGGCAGCAGCTACTCTTCCTGGGGTTTATTAAGTATCCCCATTAGTTCCTGCCAATGCAGGCAGCTACTCTAACCTGGGGTTTAATTAAGGATCCCCATTAGTTCCTGCCAAGGCAGCAGCTACTCTACCTGGGGTTTATTAAGGATCCCCATTAGTTCCTGCCAAGGCAGCAGCTACTCTACCTGGGGTTTATTAAGGATCCCCATTAGTTCCTAGCCAAGGCAGCAGCTACTACTCTACCTGGGGTTTATTAAGGATCCCCATTAGTTCCTGCCAAGGCACAGCTACTCTACCTGGGGTTTATTAAGGATCCCCATTAGTTCCTGCCAAGGCAGCAGCTACTCTTCCGGGGTTTATTATGGATCCCCATTAGTTCCTGCCAAGGCAGCAGCTACTCTACCTGGGGTTTATTAAGGATCCCATTATTCCTGCCAAGGCAGCAGCTACTCTACCTGGGGTTTATTAGGATCCCCATTAGTTCCTGCCAAGGCAGCAGCTACTCTACCGGGGTTTATTAAGGATCCCCATTAGTTCCTGCCAAGGCAGCATCTACTCTACCTGGGGTTATTAAGGATCCCCATTAGTTCCTTCCCAAGGCAGCAGCTACTCTTCCTGGGGTTTATTATGGATCCCCATTGAGTTCCTGCCAAGGCAGCAGCTACTCTACCTGGGGTTTATTAAGGATCCCCATTCATTCCTGCCAAGGCAGCAGCTACTCTACCTGGGGTTTATTAAGGATCCCCATTAGTTCCTGCCAAGGCAGCAGCTACTCTTCCTGGGGTTTATTATGGATCCCCATTAGTTCCTGCCAAGGCAGCAGCTACTCTACCTGGGGTTATTAAGGATCCCCATTAGTTCCCTGCCAAGGCAGCAGCTACTCTACCTGGGGTTTATTATGGATCCCCATTAGTTCCTGCCAAGGCAGCAGCTACTCTACCTGGGGTTTATTAAGGATCCCCATTAGTGTCCTGCCAAGGCAGCAGCTACTCTACCTGGGGTTTATTAAGGATCCCCATTAGTTCCAGCCAATGCAGCAGCTACTCTACCTGGGGTTTATTAAGGATCCCATTAGTTCCTGCCAGGCAGCAGCTACTCTACCTGGGGTTTATTAAGGATCCCCATTAGTTCCTGCCAAGGCAGCAGCTACTCTACCTGGGGTTTTATTAAGGATCCCCATTAGTTCCTGCCAAGGCAGCAGCTACTCTACCTGGGGTTTATTAAGGATCCCCATTAGTTTCCTGCCAAGGCAGCAGCTACTCTACCTGGGGTTTATTAAGGATCCCCATTAGTTCCTGCCAAGGCAGCAGCTACTCTTCCTGGGGTTTATTATGGATCCCCATTAGTTCCTGCCAAGGCAGCAGCTACTCTACCTGGGGTTTATTAAGGATCCCCATTAGTTCCTGCCAAGGCAGCAGCTACTCTACCTGGGGTTTATTATGGATCCCCATTAGTTCCTGCCAAGGCAGCAGCTACTCTACCTGGGGTTTATTAAGGATCCCCATTAGTTCCTGCCAAGGCAGCAGCTACTCTACCTGGGGTTTATTATGGATCCCCATTAGTTCCTGCCAAGGCAGCAGCTACTTTACATGGGGTTTATTATGGATCCCCATTAGTTCCTGCCAAGGCAGCAGCTACTCTAACCTGGGGTTTATTAAGGATCCCCATTAGTTCCTGCCAAGGCAGCAGCTACTCTACCTGGGGTTATTAAGGATCCCCATTAGTTCCTGCCAAGGCAGCAGCTACTCTACCTGGGGTTTATTAAGGATCCCCATTAGTTCCTGCCAAGGCAGCAGCTACTCTACCTGGGGTTTATTAAGGATCCCCATTAGTTCCTGCCAAGGCAGCAGCTACTCTTCCTGGGGTTTATTATGGATCCCCATTAGTTCCTGCCAAGGCAGCAGCTACTCTACCTGGGGTTTATTAAGGATCCCCATTAGTTCCTGCCAAGGCAGCAGCTACTCTACCTGGGGTTTATTATGGATCCCCATTAGTTCCTGCCAAGGCAGCAGCTACTCTACCCGGGGTTTATTAAGGATCCCCATTAGTTCCTGCCAAGGCAGCAGCTACTCTACCTGGGGTTTATTAAGGATCCCCATTAGTTCCTGCCAATGCAGCAGCTACTCTACCTGGGGTTTATTAAGGATCCCCATTAGTTCCTGCCAAGGCAGCAGCTACTCTACCTGGGGTTTATTAAGGATCCCCATTAGTTCCTGCCAAGGCAAGCAGCTACTCTACCTGGGGTTTATTAAGGATCCCCATTAGTTCCTGCCAAGGCAGCAGCTACTCTACCTGGGGGTTTATTAAGGATCCCCATTAGTTCCTGCCAAGGCAGCAGCTACTCTACCTGGGGTTTATTAAGGATCCCCATTAGTTCCTGCCAAGGCAGCAGCTACTCTTCCTGGGGTTTATTATGGATCCCCATTAGTTCCTGCCAAGGCAGCAGCTACTCTACCTGGGGTTTATTAAGGATCCCCATTAGTTCCTGCCAAGGCAGCAGCTACTCTACCTGGGGTTTATTATGGATCCCCATTAGTTCCTGCCAAGGCAGCAGCTACTCTACCTGGGGTTTATTAAGGATCCCCATTAGTTCCTGCCAAGGCAGCAGCTACTCTACCCTGGGGTTTATTATGGATCCCCATTAGTTCCTGCCAAGGCAGCAGCTACTCTACATGGGGTTTATTATGGATCCCCATTAGTTCCTGCCAAGGCAGCAGCTACTCTACCTGGGGTTTATTAAGGATCCCCATTAGTTCCTGCCAAGGCAGCAGCTACTCTACCTGGGGTTTATTAAGGATCCCCATTAGTTCCTGCCAAGGCAGCAGCTACTCTACCTGGGGTTTATTAAGGATCCCCATTAGTTCCTGCCAAGGCAGCAGCTACTCTACCTGGGGTTTATTAAGGATCCCCATTAGTTCCTGCCAAGGCAGCAGCTACTCTTCCTGGAGTTTATTATGGATCCCCATTAGTTCCTGCCAAGGCAGCAGCTACTCTACCTGGGGTTTATTAAGGATCCCCATTAGTTCCTGCCAAGGCAGCAGCTACTCTACCTGGGGTTTATTATGGATCCCCATTAGTTCCTGCCAAGGCAGCAGCTACTCTACCTGGGGTTTATTAAGGATCCCCATTAGTCCCCATGCAGTTACATACCGTTTAAAACACTTTACCCAATACTTTTACTGAGTACCTCAGGGCACTATTCCACTATCACATATTTACAATACAACATCAACTAACCTGTACCCCTGCACACTGACTCGTTACCGGTGCCCCCTTTATATAGCCTCGTTATTGTTATTCTTATTGTATTACTTTTGACTTTAGTCTACATGGTAAATATTTTCTTAACTCTTCCAGAACCACACTATTGGTTAGAGCCTGTAAGTCAGCATTTCACGGTAAAGTCACCTATTGGTTAGAGCCTGTAAGTCAGCATTTCACGGTAAAGTCACCTATTGGTTAGAGCCTGTAAGTCAGCATTTCACTGTAAAGTCACCTATTGGTTAGAGCCTGTAAGTAAGCATTTCACGGTAAAGTCACCTATTGGTTAGAGCCTGTAAGTCAGCATTTCACGGTAAAGTCACCTATTGGTTAGAGCCTGTAAGTAAGCATTTCACAGTAAAGTCACCTATTGGTTAGAGCCTGTAAGTCAGCATTTCACAGTAAAGTCACCTATTGGTTAGAGCTTGTAAGTCAGCATTTCACGGTAAAGTCACCTATTGGTTAGAGCTTGTAAGTCAGCATTTCACGGTAAAGTCACCTATTGGTTAGAGCCTGTAAGTCAGCATTTCACGGTAAGTCACCTATTGGTTAGAGCCTGTAAGTCAGCATTTCACGGTAAAGTCACCTATTGGTTAGAGCCTGTAAGTCAGCATTTCACGGTAAAGTCACCTATTGGTTAGAGCCTGTAAGTCAGCATTTCACGGTAAAGTCACCTATTGGTTAGAGCCTGTAAGTCAGCATTTCACGGTAAAGTCACCTATTGGTTAGAGCCTGTAAGTCAGCATTTCACGGTAAAGTCACCTATTGGTTAGAGCTTGTAAGTCAGCATTTCACGGTAAAGTCTACACTTGTTCTATTCGGCGCATGTGAGAAATAAAGTTTGATTTGAACGTCTTATCATTTGTAAGTGTGTCTGTGCCTCTTCACAGTCCCTGCTGTTCCATAAGGTGTATTTTTACTGAATGCATCAGTTACTTGATGTGGAATAGAGCAAACCCCAAGCCTACATTTATTTAACTAGGCAAGTAAGTTAAGAGCAAATTCTTATTTACAATGATGGCCTTAACTGCCTTGTTTAGGGGCAGAACGACATATTTTTACCTTGTCAGCTATGGGATTCGATCTAGCAACATTTCGGTTACTAGTCCAACACTCTAACCACTAGGCTACCTGCACCCCTTGATGGTAATAGTGCTCACCGTTGCCCATAGTGGTTGGTTTTGAAATAATATCTCGACATCCTGCTTACCTGGACGGACGTCGAATTTTTGCAACCTGGCTAGGGGAATGTTATTTATCAGGATGAGAGGGTGATGGGGAGGAGAATGGTTGTTTATCAGGATGAGAGGGTGATGGGGAGGAGAATGGTTGTTTATCAGGATGAGAGGGTGATGGGGAGAAGAATGTTGTTTATCAGGATGAGAGGGTGATGGGGAGGAGAATGGTTGTTTATCAGGATGAGAGGGTGATGGGGTGGAGAATGGTTGTTTATCAGGATGAGAGGTTGATGGGGTGGAGAATGTTGAAGAGCAGACAGACTAAGATATACACACACACACTAGTTGCAGGTATTTCCCAACCTCTCGTGGTATGACATCTATGAGAGGAAAGGGTAATTAATGCAGGTTTGAAGCTAAACAGCGCTGGTGCAACCATGGACATTATCTTTGCATTCCAAACTGGTTGTGAAAGAAACACTTGTAGAGACAGACTGTTTTGACATCAGCAAGGCTTTTTATAATGCAGGCAGAATGTATGCCTATGTGTGACAGTGTTTGTGTCTGTGTGTCCTTGATGTAGCTGGTGTGTTGCAATGTGTGTGTGTACATGACTGTATGTGTGTCTCCTCCAGCTGCTGTTCTACTCGGTGGTGAAGACTCTGTACACTCTAGGCCACAGTCTCTCCCTCATCGCTCTCATCACCTCTACACTCATTCTCTGTCTGTTCAGGTAACCAACACACACACACACACACACACACACATAGAGACACACACACACACACACACACATGCTTTGTGAAAGGAGTAGTGTTTTGCTGTTTTTAATACGGGGGTTATCAAGGATCCTTCTGGATGTTTATATTTCCCATAATTCACCTATAGACACCGTTAATAAACATTCTTATCATGACCCCATGTCTCATGTGTGAATGTGTGTGTGAGTGTGTGTGTGTTGTGTGTGTGTGCGTGTGTGTATGCGTGCGTGTGTGTGTGTGTGTGTATGCGTGTGTGTGTGTGTGTGTATGCGTGTGTGTGTGTGTATGTATGTGTGTGTGTGTGTGTGTGTGTGTGTGTGTGTGTGTGTGTGTGTGTGTGGTGTGTGTGTGTGTGTGTGTGTTGTGTGTGTGTGTGTGTGTGTGTGTGTGGTGTGTGTGTGTGGTGTGTGTGTGTGTGTGTGTGTATTTGTGTGTAGGAGGCTCCACTGTACTAGGAACTACATCCATGTGAACCTGTTTGTGTCGTTCATCTTGCGAGCTGTGGCCGTGCTGGTTAAAGACTCTGTAATCTTCTCCCATAATGAAAACACTGACTGTAGCACGCAGCCCTCACTGGTGAGATTCCCACTGTATATTGCAAAATGTATGCCAATGTCTGTCTCCATGTACTGTCGCCAATGTCTGTCTCCAAGGACTGTCTCCCAATGTCTGTCTCCAAGGACTGTCTCCAATGTCTGTCTCCAAGGACTGTCTCCAGTGTCTGTCTCCAATGTCTGTCTCCAATGTCTGACTCCAATTACTGTCTCCAATATCTGTCTCCAATGTCTCTCTCCAATGTCTGACTCCAATGACTGTCTCCAGTGTCTGTCTCCAATGTCTGTATCCAATTACTGTCTCCAATGACTGTCTCCAATGACTGTCTCCAATGACTGTCTCCAAGTACAGTGTGAAACTATTGCTACAGTAGTAAAATGTATTGTTTGTAGTTGTGAAGTCAATCTAACGTTGTGTAACTAACATGGCTAACTACTCTGTGTGTGTGTGTGTGTGTGTGTGTGTGTGTGTGTGTGTGTGTGTGTGTGTGTGTGTGTGTGTGTGTGTGTGTGTGTGTGTGTGTGTGTGTGTGTGTGTGTGTGTGTGTGTGTGTGTATGCGTGCGTGTGTGAGTGTGTATGTGTGTGTGTGTGTGTGTGTTAGGTGGGCTGTAAGGTCAGCTTGGTGATGTTTAACTATTTCATCATGGCTAACTATCTTCTGGCTGCTGGTGGAAGGCCTCTACCTACACACTCTGCTCCTCGTCACCTACGCATACACACACCTCGCTGTCTTACTCACATCGGCTGGGGTAAGAACACACACACACACTCGTAGCCATGGCCATGAGCCAGAGGGTTTTATCCCAGTATAATAAATGAAATAGTCTAAACACTGTTGTAATGTCCTTCTCTCCTCGGGGCGTGCTCTCCGTTGTGCCAAAGTCTCTTCCTGGGACATAGTTGTTAGTACTGTCATCCTTCAGCCCCTCGACAGAAACCATCCATTGTGTTATGTTCCCTGTGTTGAGGCAGGTTATGGTTGAGTATTATGGACGGTGTCTTATGGTGTTTTACGTTTATAGGGCCGGCTATTGTAGTGGAAGTCTCAAGAAGTCTTGCGTGTCCTCTTTCTCTCTGCTCTCCTCTCTCTCTCTCTCCTCTCTCTCTCTCTCTCTCTCTCTCTCTCTCTCTCTCTCTCTCTCTC
>NC_034191.2:68187549-68203050 GCF_002021735.2 Oncorhynchus kisutch | reverse complement strand
CCTCTTCCTCTCTCTCTACCCCCTCTCCATTGTATTCCCCTCTCTTTATTACATACACTCTATTCTCTCTTCATTTTTCTCCCTACCTTTTATCATCTACCTTTCCTCATCTGTCTCTCTGAATGGACTGAGTGTCTTTTAGAGCTTTAATAATACATAGAGGATCAGCCATTACATAAATAAAACACTTACTATCTGTAGGCCTCCGCTGCTCTTTCAACAGCCAGGTCGTGCATGTGTGTGTGCACGTGCATGTATAAAGGTGACACAGAGCATACCCCCACTCATTGTACTCAGAATAGAATATGAGATCAGGAACATTTTCACCCACTCCTGAGCACCGCATCTGTGGTCCTACTCAGCCATGCTGTGTGGTCCTACTCAGTCACACTGTGTGGTCCCTAGTTGGCCACTAGATGGTGCTATGAGGTTAGACTTCTCCTCTCAGAACTGATATAGTAACCCATAGACAAACTGTACACTGTTCACTTCAGGACAGCACACTTTGTATGCTTTCCAGTGGTTTTTTAGATCAACATAAACACAACAATAGACTAATTATCTTCAAACTAACAGAAAATATGTCAAAATAAGAGACTGACTGTCATAACAGGTATTTTAAAGAATATATTTGAAAATATAAATATTATTCAATCCATTTCACAGAACAAAGTGTAGGTCCTAACGGCCAGATACAATAATCAAAATATAACAGAAAAGAAAACATGCGGAAAACTATTCTAGATGGTTGTAGAGGGAGGCTTGTAGAGGGAGGCTTGTAGAGGGAGGCTTGTAGGGGAGGCTTGTAGAGGGAGGCTTGTAGAGGGAGGCTTGTAGAGGGAGGCTTGTAGGGGAGGCTTGTAGAGGGAGGCTTGTAGAGGGAGGCTTGTAGAGGGAGGCTTGTAGAGGGAGGCTTGTAGGGGAGGCTTGTAGAGGGAGGCTTGTGAGGAGGCTTGTAGAGGGAGGCTTGTAGGGGAGGCTTGTAGAGGGAGGGCTGTAGAGGGAGGCTTGTAGAGGGAGGCTTTGTAGAGGGAGGTGTAGGGGAGGCTTGTAGAGGGAGGCTTGTAGAGGAGGCTTGTAGAGGGAGGCTTGTAGAGGGAGGCTTGTAGGGGAGGCTTGTAGAGGGAGGCTTGTAGAGGGAGGCTTGTAGGGGGAGGCGTTGTAGAGGGAGGCTTGTAGGGGAGGCTTGTAGAGGGAGGCTTGTAGGGGGAGGCTTGTAGAGGGAGGCTTGTAGGGGGAGGCTTGTAGAGGGGGCTTGTAGGGGGAGGCTTGTAGAGGGAGGCTTGTAGGGGGAGGCTTGTAGAGGGAGGCTTGTAGAGGGAGGCTTGTAGAGGGAGGCTTGTAGGGGGAGGCTTGTAGAGGGAGGCTTGTAGAGGGAGGCTTGTAGAGGGAGGCTTGTAGAGGGAGGCAGATCTACAGTACAGAAGGCTCCAGACATGGTCAAGCATGGCTTCTTCACTTTTTCATCACTTTTAAACATAGAGAGAGACATCCAGATTAACTGTGTGTGTGTGTGTGTGTGTCTGTGTGTGTGTGTGTGTGTGTGTCTGTGGTGTGTGTGTGTGTGTGTCTGTGTGTGTGCGTGTGTGCATCTGTGTGTGTGTGTGTGCGTGTGTCTTTGTGTGTGTGTGCGTGTGCGTGTGTCTGTGTGTGTGTGCGTGTGTCTCTGTGTGTGTGTGCGTGTGTCTGTGTGTGTATGCGTGTGTGTGTGTCTGTGTGTTCTGTGTGTGTGTGCGTGTGTCTCTGTGTGTGTGTGCGTGTGTCTGTGTGTGTATGCGTGTGCGTGTGTGGTGTGCGTGTGCGTGTGTCTGTGTGTCTCTGTGTGTGTGCGTGTGTCTGTGTGTGTGCGTGTGTCTGTGTCTGTGTGTGTGTGTGCGTGTGTCCTGTGTGTGTGTGTGTGTGCGTGTGTCTATGTGTGTGTGTGGTGTGTGTGCACGTGTGTGTGTGGTGTGTGTGGTGTGTGTGTGTGTGTCTGTGTGTGTGTGTGTGTGTGTGTCTGTGTGTGTGTGTGTCTGTGTGTGTGTGTCTGTGTGTCTGTTGCTGTGTTGTCTTGTGGTGTGTTGTGTGTGTGTGTGTGTGTGTGTGTGTGTGTGTTGTGTGTGTGTGTGTGTGTGTTGTGTGTGTGTGTGTGTGTGTGTGTGTGTGTGTGTGTGTCTGTGTGTGTGTGTGTGTGTGTGTGTGTGTGTGTGTGTGTGTGTGTGTGTGTGTGTCTGTGTGTCTGTGTGTGTCTTGTGTCTGTGTCTGTGTGTGTGTCTGTGTGTCCGTGTGTGTCTGTGTGTGTGTGTGGTGTGTGTGTCTGTGTGTGTGTGTGTCTGTGTGTGTCTGTGTCTGTGTGTGTGTGTGTGTGTGTCTGTGTGTGTCTTGTGTCTGTGTGTGTGTGTGTCTGTGTGTCCGATGTGTGTGTGTGTGTGTGTGTGTGTGTGTGTGTGTGTGTGTGTGTGTGTGTGTGTGTGTGTGTGGGTGTGTGGTGTGTGTGTGTGTGTTGATGTGTGTGTGTGTGTGTGTGTGTGTGTGTGTCTGTGTGTGTCTCGTGTGTGGTGTGTGTGTTGGTGCTTGGTGTGTGTGTGTGTGTCCTCTTTACCTTTCTTTCTCCTGTCGACCCAGAGTGTTTTGGGATCAGAGCAGATCTTCTCACCTTTCACTGTGTAGAAGCTGAAACAAGACACAGAGTTTATTACTACTACTGTGTGTGGTGTGGGTGGGTGGGTGGTTTGAGACTTACATGATGGCATTAACACAGGGTGGCATGGAGTTTTGGATGCGTATCCTTGCAGTTCAGATTTTATGGGAGTGTCAGACACACTTGTGCAGCAGTTTGTGGTCACCTTACTGGGCCGACGATCTGAGAGGGGGGGAGGAAGGAAGTGAGAGAGCGAAAAAAAACTGAAACAAAAGATTGTGAGATCTCTACAGTAACCATAAACATTTTATCTTTGTGAGAGTCTGACAGGAAACTGTCCCACCTCAGAGGTGTCTGATGGCTCAGCAAAGAATAACAACGTGTAAATCAACCGACCTGTGTCTGTGTCTATCTCTGTGTCTGTGTTTGTGCGTGCACTGGGTTGGGGAGGAACTAATTACATAACTAATTACATAATCAGTTACAGTGCATTCATACCCCTTGACTTTTTCCATATTTTGTTACATTACAGCCTTATTCTAAAATGTATTCAAATGTTTTTTCCCTCATCAATCTACACACAATACCCCATCGTGGCAAAGAAAAAACTGTTTTATAGAAATGTTCGCATATGTTTTAAAACATTTAAAAAACTTCTATCACATTTACATAAGTATTCAGAGCCTTTATTCTGCACTTTGTTGAAGCACTTTTGGCAGTGCTTACAGCCTCACCTATATTTCTCCCATTCTTCTCTGTAGATCCTCTCAAGTTTTGTCAGGTTGGATGGGGAGCGTCGCTACACAGCTATTTTTAGGTCTTTCCAGAGATGTTCAATCGGGTTCAAGTCCGTGCTCTTGCTGGGCCACTCAAGGACATTGAGACTTGTCCCGAAGCCACTCCTGCATTGTCTTGGCTGTGTGCTTAGGGTTGTTGTCCTGTTGGAATGTGAACTAATTGGTGGAGTGCTGCAGAGATGGTGGTCCTTCTGGAAGGTTCTCCCATCTCCACAGAGGAACTCTGGAGCTCTGTCAGAGTGACCATCGGGTTCTTGGTCACCTCCCTAACCAAGGCCCTTCTCCCCCGATTGCTCAGTTTGGCCAGGCAGCCAGCTCTAGGAAGAGTCTTGGTGGTTCCAAAATATTTCCATTTAAGAATGATGGAGGCCACTGTGTTCTTGGGGACCTTCAATGCTGCAAAAATTTTTTGGTTCCCTTCCCTACATCTGTGCCTCGACACAATCCTGTCTCCGCTCTCTACAGACAATTCCTTCGACCTCATTCCTTGGTTTTTGCTCTGACATGCACTGTCAGTTGTGTGACCTTATATAGACAGGTATGTGCCTTTCCAGATCATGTCCGATCAATTGAATTTACAACAGGTGGACTCCAATCAAGTTGTAGAAACATCTCAAGGATGATCAATGGAAACAGCATGCACCTGAGCTCAATTTTGAGTCTCATATCAAAGGGTCTGAAGACTTGTGTAAATAGTATTTCTGTTTTTAATTTTTAATAACTGTGCAAACATTTCTAAAAACCTGTTTTCACTTTGTCATTATGAGGTACTGTGTGTAGATTTAGGAGGGAAAAATGTTACAAAATGTGGGAAAAAATCAAGGGGTCTGAATACTTTCCCAATGCACTGTACATGTAATCTGATTACAAAACAATTGCAATCAGTTCCGTTACCAGCAAACATGCTAAACTAAACAGTTAAAATATATTTAAAAAGTACAGATAACTGTGGTTCGTGGACCACTCTGGGTCTGAGAGGTGTCCGAGTTGTAGAGGGTCTATCAAAAAGCTTCCTATTACAGTGGTACACTACAGTGGTACAACTCAATGGTACCTGTAAACACATTATAACATGTTCTGCATTTTCATGTGTGTGTGAATATAGTATATAGCATATACTGTATATTCATATATAGTTCTAGAATATAAACAATATATGTGTAGTTTTCAATCATTCACTACATCAATCAATCAGTGTATCAATACTCACAGTTGGCAGAGACAGAGGAGAGGTACACACACATGGTGATCAGGAGTGCCAGCGAGACGGTCCTGGACTGGAACATGGACATATTGACTGACTGATTGACTGAATTCATTAATAAATGACTGACTGACAGACAAACATTCACAGCTAGGCACTAAAGTAGGGAGACGGGTCGGAGGTCGTACTGATTGGTCTGGTAAACGTCGTAATGAATCTGTGAAAGGTGGTGGAAGTGTCAGGGGTTACGTTTCTGACGGTGGGTTACATATACCGTACTGGTGGAAACACCCACCTCGCTCTTTTTGTTTGTGTGTGTGTTATGGTGTGATGTGGTCAGTATTCGTAATGCTATAGTCACACCTCCGCCCCCCCTCTCTCCTTCTCTGTTTTCTTGTGTTGCCCCTTAACAAACCACCAACACTCCCAACCCATGCAGCAGTGTTTCGGAGAATGATGGATTCATAAAGGGTACACACACACGAACACCAGAAGGTGTGAAAAGTTGATGCTGCAAATGCATAGTGTCTGCACCACAATGTCAAAACAGTCAGACTGACAACTCAAAATAATATTTCCATCATTTTATTTTCTATTTCAGTTTCATCCATTTTCTGATGTTTTACAACTCATTATTGTTGAATAAATAAGTAGAAAAGGACATTTCTCTTACAAACATTTCTTAAAATAACATTGATTGATCAAAAAGAAACCAATTAAATGTATAAGTACTTAATAAATAAATGTGTTAAATAACATTAAGAACTCATTAAGAACTCATTGGTAATGTATAACGAAAAGTCATCATAACTACTTGAAGAAATTAACTAATAAATACACGAGACACTGGCCTTGAAGATATTTCATAAATAATGATGACAACTGAATTAAATAATAACTAAAAAGATATCAAATCTGAGTGTAATATGCAAATTGGAAGTCTGTTTTTTTAGATATGAGGAAGTGGAACTTTAGTGGAATTCAGCCATTGGCAATGATTCTATTGGTTGGCTGTTGACTGCTGAGTTAAGGCATTCTCGGTTGATTCCCAATGAGGGGAGGAGGAAAGAGATGTAGGAGAGGAAGTGATTGAGGGAGGAGAGGAGGAGGCAGGGAAAAGAGAGGAGAGGAGATAGGAGGGAGAGCGGGACAGAGAGGGGTGAGAGGAAGTTACGGGGGGAGAAGAGGAGGAAGCAGGGAAAAGAGAGGAGAAGAGCGAGTGAAGAGAGGAGGAAACAGACAGAGGAGAGGAGGAGAGAGCTGGAGGAGAGGAGGGTAAGAATGTAGAGGTGGAGGTGAGCGAGTTGGAAGAGGAGGAGAGAGGTGGAGGAGAGGAGGGTAAGAAGGTAGAGGTGGAGGTGAGAGAGTTGGAAGAGGAGGAGAGAGAAGGAGGAGAGGAGGGTAAGAAGGTAGAGGTATAAGTGAGAGAGTTGGAAGAGGAGGAGAGAGAAGGAGGAGAGGAGGGTAAGAAGGTAGAGGTAGAAGTGAGAGAGTTGGAAGAGGAGGAGAGAGGAGGAGAGGAGGGTAAGAAGGTAGAGGTAGAAGTGAGAGAGTTGGAAGAGGAGGAGAGAGAAGGGGGAGAGGAGGGTAAGAAGGTAGAGGTAGAGGTGAGAGAGTTGGAAGAGGAGGAGAGAGAAGGGGGAGAGGGAGAGGAGGGTAAAGACCTAAGGGTGGAAGTGAGAGACAGGGCAGAGAAGGTGACTGAGGAAGGAGAGGAAGGTAAGGAGGTAGAAGTGAGAGAGTTGGAAGAGGAGGAGAGAGAAGGGGGAGAGGAGGGTAAAGACCTAAGGGTGGAAGTGAGAGAGAGGGGAGAGAAGTTGACTGAGGGAGGAGAGGAAGGTAAGGAGGTAGAAGTGAGAGAGTTGGAAGAGGAGGAGAGAGAAGGGGGAGAGGAGGGTAAGAAGGTAGAAGTGAGAGAGTTGGAAGAGGAGGAGAGAGAAGGGGGAGAGGAGGGTAAGAAGGTAGAAGTGAGAGAGTTGGAAGAGGAGGAGAGAGAAGGGGGAGAGGAGGGTAATGACCTAAGGGTGGAAGTGAGAGACAGGGCAGAGAAGGTGACTGAGGAAGGAGAGGAAGGTAAGGAGGTAGTGGTAGGGGAGGAGGTGAGAAAGGGTGGAGAGGAGGAGAGAGAGGGAGATGATGAGCTCCTGCGGGCCATTCTAGAAGAGAAAAAAAAACCACAATCAGTTTCCTATTCTCTTTTGTTCTTTCTCTGTGCATGTGCACATGTGAGGGTGCGTGTGTGATAGTTAACTTACTCAAACTGTTGAATCTTGCGGCGTACCCAGGGTTGTTTATAGTGACAACAGATCAGGCCCTTTTCCGTCTCCAAGCTGCAGGAGAAACTTTGTTAACACTGAAACTGAAGGGGTATGACACAACATGTCTGGAGGCTTTGGCACAACATGGACACCACATACAGTAAAGCACCTTGTGACAACATATGAGACTAAACTGGATGAACCTCAATGGAATAAAGACTAAAAGATCTGTTCCTTACATGACGGCCCGTACACAGGGAGGGTTATAGTGCTGAGTCCAGTAGCCTGTGATTGGATCGGTCACCTCGCTCCTGGTCACTGTCTTACAGCATGACGACAGCTTATCTCCATCTACTGAGGAGGGGGAATAGTTTTCATAGAAAGAAAAATTGGCGTGCTCAGCTCAAATGTTTGTATTAACCAAAAGTAGCTGCGCACTGAATTCAAAAGGCATACAGTATAGGTCTACTTGAATAAAGGAACAACCACACTCACTGAAACATTCTTTAATCACTTTTTTAAATGCAGCAGATGTCAGAACAAACGGATGCATTTTGGTAGCATCCCTCGTCAGAATCATACTTACACATTCTCAAAGAAACACATCATCTTGACCTGGCAATCACTTCAAAAACCATGTACCTTCCACCTCTAACCACCTAACACACATTCCCTTCTCCTCACCTGTCCCTGTCCAGACCAGCATTGCTATGACGATGGCTGCTGTCCAGATCTTCACCAGAGTTCCACAGGTCACCATCTTTACTGGTACAATACAAGTTGAAAAAATAGATGAATGAATTCTCTCTCTTCTCTGGCAGGCTGCTCAGCTTAGCTCAGGGTCAGTTCTGTAGTGTCAGTCTTCACCAGGGTTGAGGTTATATAAAGGCCTGAAAAGCAGAAGTGGCACCTCCGATTCACTCTTCTCCTCTCCTTTTTTTGTGAATGACAGAATGAATGAAAGACTGTCGGGAGTTTCTGCTGCATCAGCGCAGATCGTCTACCAAGAGGAAACACTTTCATCAGCATTCCGGACGGAAAAATGTGACATGGGTCTTTCCCAGGATGGCCGTTCAGAAGATCAGACTGACAGTTATGACAGTTGAACTAAGCTCATGAGGTATGTCTAGGTTATATTCTTCAAGAATCAATGGGTACATATGTAGTAACTGCCGATGGACTCTTTAAGGTATGGCCTAATGACTGAGCTAAACATGCTCTGATGAAGGCTTTACTAATGAAACATACTGTAGTAGATGGAATATAATGTGATTTTGTCCTTTATGTCCAAGATTGAGTGCTCCTACTTTTTGTTTGGTCAGTTGGCTTTAGTGTGGGGTTTAGGGTGATGACATCTTCTTGACCCCATCCCAATGACACATGAAAAGTTGCAACCTTAACCTTTGTACAGCATTGGGTTTTAGGCTGTGAGACCAAGGGTGGCCAACCCTGATCCTGGAGAGCTACAGGGTATGCAGCCTTTAGTTATACACCTGATTAGCCTAATGAACCAATCATTAGTCTTCTTACTCAGATGCATGAACACGGATAAAATCATATACGACTTATATCATTTCCGTCTGTCAAAAGTACATCTCATCCCTGACAATCATCTCTGTTGTAATTTGTCAGACAGTGGAGGACTCCCATTGGATGCATTGGCCCAATGTGGCCACGGAATAAGGTGCTGGTAATGACCTAACCCTGTAGACCCCACTCCTTGTAGATCTCCTGGAGCAGGATTGGCTACTCCTGTGCTAGACTGGTTATTGTAGTTAATGTAGACTGAACAAAAACATAAACTCAGCATGTAAAGTGTTGGTTCCATGTTTCATGAACTGTTATTAAAGATCCCAGAATCGTTCCATATGCACAATATGCTTATTGCTCTCAAATTTGGTGCACAAATTGGTTTACATCCCTGTTAGTGAGCATTTCTCCTTTGCCAAGACAAATTGGGCAAATACTCACCTTCGATTGCCACTGGCACGCTGGAGAAGTGTGCTCTTCACAGATACCGGGCAGATGGCAGACGTTGTGAACAGAGTGCCCCATGGTGGGGGTGGGTTATGGTATGGGCAAGCATTAGCTATGGACAATGAATACAATTGCATTTAATCTATGGCAATTTGAATGCACAGAGATGATAATGTGATGATATCCTGAGGCCCATTGTCGTGCGTGTAACAACCTGGCTCATAGTTCGTAACAACAAAGGGAAACCACTCATAACTTAAATGTAAAAAGGAATACATTTATTAAACTAAATAATAATAAATAAAAAAATGTAACATCAGCTATGGACATTTGTAGGATCAATCAAATTCAATCAAATGTATTTATAAAGCCCTTTCTACATCAGTCGATGGCACAAAGTGCTGTACAGAACCCCAGCCTAAAACCCCAAACAGGATCAGTAGTGTATGCGGTGTGTTGTATGGTGAAAACAGGCGGTGGAAGCCAGCCTGCCAGTCAGCCAACTTTTATAGCCTTCAGGCCAAGCCTGCCCAGGTGCGCCACATTAGCTAGCGATCGTCTCAGCTCTGCAGACTGGCCTCCTGGAACAAGCAGACTACCAAACAGGAGATCCCAGCAGATCCCCCAAAATGAACGAGGTTCCACCACAAACCTGAAATAAAAGCAAATCAGAAAGAACCAAAACACAAAAAAACTAATGCCTTATTGCTCCACTTATTACTAAACATAAAGAAAACACTCACCTATACCCCCTGACCCACCTCTGCCCTCCAGGCTGCCCCTCCCTCTCCCACCTATACGCCCTGACCCACCTTTGCCCTCCAGGCTGCCCCTCCCTCCCTCTCCCACCTATACCCCCTGACCCACCTCTGCCCTCCAGGCTGCCCCTCCCTCTCCCACCTATACCCCCTGACCCACCTCTGCCCTCTAGGCTGCCCCTCCCTCTCCCACCTATACCCCCTGACCCACCTTTGCCCTCCAGGCTGCCCCTCCCTCCCTCTCCCACCTATACCCCCTGACCCACCTCTGCCCTCCAGGCTGCCCCTCCCTCTCCCACCTATACCCCCTGACCCACCTCTGCCCTCTAGGCTGCCCCTCCCTCTCCCACCTATACCCCCTGACCCACCTTTGCCCTCCAGGCTGCCCCTCCCTCCCTCTCCCACCTATACCCCCTGACCCCCCTCTGTCCTCCAGGCTGCCCCTCCCTCTCCCACCTATACCCCCTGACCCACCTCTGCCCTCCAGGCTGCCCTCCCTCTCTCCCACCTATACCCCCTGACCCACCTCTGCCCTCCAGGCTGCCCCTCCCTCTCTCCCACCTATACCCCCTGACCCACCTTTGCCCTCCAGGCTGCCCCTCCCTCTCTCCCACCTATACCCCCTGACCCACCTTTGCCCTCCAGGCTGCCCCTCCCTCTCCCACCTATACCCCCTGACCCACCTCTGCCCTCCAGGTTGCCCCTCCCTCTCCCACCTATACGCCCTGACCCACCTTTGCCCTCCAGGCTGCCCCTCCCTCCCTCTCCCACCTATACCCCCTGACCCACCTCTGCCCTCCAGGCTGCCCCTCCCTCTCCCACCTATACGCCCTGACCCACCTTTGCCCTCCAGGCTGCCCCTCCCTCCCTCTCCCACCTATACCCCCTGACCCACCTCTGCCCTCCAGGCTGCCCCTCCCTCTCCCACCTATACCCCCTGACCCACCTCTGCCCTCTAGGCTGCCCCTCCCTCTCCCACCTATACCCCCTGACCCACCTTTGCCCTCCAGGCTGCCCCTCCCTCCCTCTCCCACCTATACCCCCTGACCCACCTCTGCCCTCCAGGCTGCCCCTCCCTCTCCCACCTATACCCCCTGACCCACCTCTGCCCTCTAGGCTGCCCCTCCCTCTCCCACCTATACCCCCTGACCCACCTTTGCCCTCCAGGCTGCCCCTCCCTCCCTCTCCCACCTATACCCCCTGACCGCCCTCTGTCCTCCAGGCTGCCCCTCCCTCTCCCACCTATACCCCCTGACCCACCTCTGCCCTCCAGGCTGCCCTCCCTCTCTCCCACCTATACCCCCTGACCCACCTCTGCCCTCCAGGCTGCCCCTCCCTCTCTCCCACCTATACCCCCTGACCCACCTTTGCCCTCCAGGCTGCCCCTCCCTCTCTCCCACCTATACCCCCTGACCCACCTTTGCCCTCCAGGCTGCCCCTCCCTCTCCCACCTATACCCCCTGACCCACCTCTGCCCTCCAGGTTGCCCCTCCCTCTCCCACCTATACCCCCTGACCCACCTTTGCCCTCCAGGCTGCCCCTCCCTCTCCCACCTATACCCCCTCACCCACCTCTGCCCTCCAGGCTGCCCCTCCCTCTCCCACCTATAACCCCTGACCCACCTCTGCCCTCTAGGCTGCCCCTCCCTCTCCCACCTATACCCCCTGACCCACCTTTGCCCTCCAGGCTGCCCCTCCCTCCCTCTCCCACCTATACCCCCTGACCCACCTCTGCCCTCCAGGCTGCCCCTCCCTCTCCCACCTATACCCCCTGACCCACCTCTGCCCTCTAGGCTGCCTCTCCCTCTCCCACCTATACCCCCTGACCCACCTCTGTCCTCCAGGCTGCCCCTCCCTCTCCCACCTATACCCCCTGACCCACCTCTGCCCTCCAGGCTGCCCCTCCCTCTCTCCCACCTATACCCCCTGACCCACCTCTGCCCTCCAGGCTGCCCCTCCCTCTCTCCCACCTATACCCCCTGACCCACCTTTGCCCTCCAGGCTGCCCCTCCCTCTCTCCCACCTATACCCCCTGACCCACCTTTGCCCTCCAGGCTGCCCCTCCCTCTCCCACCTATACCCCCTGACCCACCTCTGCCCTCCAGGCTGCCCCTCCCTCTCCCACCTATACCCCCTGACCCACCTTTGCCCTCCAGGCTGCCCCTCCCTCTCCCACCTATACCCCCTGACCCACCTCTGCCCTCCAGGCTGCCCCTCCCTCTCTCCCACCTATACCCCCTGACCCACCTCTGTCCTCCAGGCTGCCCCTCCCTCTCCCACCTATACCCCCTGACCCACCTCTGCCCTCCAGGCTGCCCTCCCTCTCTCCCACCTATACCCCCTGACCCACCTCTGCCCTCCAGGCTGCCCCTCCCTCTCTCCCACCTATACCCCCTGACCCACCTTTGCCCTCCAGGCTGCCCCTCCCTCTCTCCCACCTATACCCCCTGACCCACCTTTGCCCTCCAGGCTGCCCCTCCCTCTCCCACCTATACCCCCTGACCCACCTCTGCCCTCCACGTTGCCCCTCCCTCTCCCACCTATACCCCCTGACCCACCTTTGCCCTCCAGGCTGCCCCTCCCTCTCCCACCTATACCCCCTGACCTACCTCTGCCCTCCAGGCTGCCCCTCCCTCTCCCACCTATACCCCCTGACCTACCTCTGCCCTCCAGGCTGCCCCTCCCTCTCCCACCTATACCCCCTGACCCACCTTTGCCCTCCAGGCTGCCCCTCCCTCCCTCTCCCACCTATACCCCCTGACCCACCTCTGCCCTCCAGGCTGCCCCTCCCTCTCCCACCTATACCCCCTGACCCACCTCTGCCCTCTAGGCTGCCCCTCCCTCTCCCACCTATACCCCCTGACCCACCTCTGTCCTCCAGGCTGCCCCTCCCTCTCCCACCTATACCCCCTGACCCACCTCTGCCCTCCAGGCTGCCCCTCCCTCTCTCCCACCTATACCCCCTGACCCACCTCTGCCCTCCAGGCTGCCCCTCCCTCTCTCCCACCTATACCCCCTGACCCACCTTTGCCCTCCAGGCTGCCCCTCCCTCTCCCACCTATACCCCCTGACCCACCTCTGCCCTCCAGGCTGCCCCTCCCTCTCCCACCTATACCCCCTGACCCACCTTTGCCCTCCAGGCTGCCCCTCCCTCTCCCACCTATACCCCCTGACCCACCTCTGCCCTCCAGGCTGCCCCTCCCTCTCTCCCACCTATACCCCCTGACCCACCTCTGCCCTCCAGGCTGCCCCTCCCTCTCCCACCTATACCCCCTGACCCACCTCTGCCCTCCAGGCTGCCCCTCCCTCTCTCCCACCTATACCCCCTGACCCACCTCTGCCCTCCAGGCTGCCCCTCCCTCTCTCCCACCTATACCCCCTGACCCACCTCTGCCCTCCAGGCTGCCCCTCCCTCTCTCCCACCTATACCCCCTGACCCACTTCTGCCCTCCAGGCTGCCCCTCCCTCTCTCCCACCTATACCCCCTGACCCACCTCTGCCCTCCAGGCTGCCCCTCCCTCCCTCTCCCACCTATACCCCCTGACCCACCTCTGCCCTCCAGGCTGCCCCTCCCTCTCTCCCACCTATACCCCCTGACCCACCTCTGCCCTCCAGGCTGCCCCTCCCTCCCTCTCCCACCTATACCCCCTGACCCACCTCTGTCCTCCAGGCTGCCCCTCCCTCTCCCACCTATACCCCCTGACCCACCTCTGCCCTCCAGGCTACCCCTCCCTCTCTCCCACCTATACCCCCTGACCCACCTCTGCCCTCCAGGCTGCCCCTCCCTCTCTCCCACCTATACCCCCTGACCCACCTCTGCCCTCCAGGCTGCCCCTCCCTCTCCCACCTATACCCCCTGACCCACCTCTGCCCTCCAGGCTGCCCCTCCCTCTCCCACCTCAGCAACCTCAGATCCCAAGGAGCACTTTAAAAGGGAGAGAAAGAGAGACAGAACCAGGGAAGCAAGAGAGAAACAGGAGAGGACAGGCAAGTTATCCCAAACAATAACATAAAACCTACGGCATAGGGGAGCGGGAGCGGGAGCGGGACAAGTCAAGGATGTTTTCTTTGACCTTAATATGGCCAAAGTCCAAATTGTACGGCTGCAAAAACAGCACCCACCTCATAAGCCTCTGATTAGGGTTCTGCAAGGATCGCAGAAATGTCAGGGGATTATGATCTGTGTGCACCACGAGAACCAACATACACATCAACATGTTGGAGAGCCTAAATAACTTCATTCTCTACTACAGAATAATTGAGCTGGTTCAAGATAAACTTCTTAGAGAAATAACTAATTGGACGGTCCACCCCCTGAATATCTGCCTGCAACAGAACAGCGCCAACGCCTACATTATTAGCATCTACATGGAGTATGAATGGATGATTCAAACGAGGGGCAACAAGCACTGGGGCAGAACACAATAGTGTCTTTACGTTCTCGAACGCAGCTTGACATCTGTCCAACGAAATATACTTCACCTGAGCCTTAAGCAAGTCGGTCAGGGGTGCTACCACAGAGGAGGAGTCCTTACAGAATCTTAAATAATAACCAACCATACCACTGGGAAAACTACGCCCTGAAACTGATCACTTTGCCGAGATAAGTGACCGTTGCTTTAGCAAACTCACATTTGACCAGATTAATGTAATCCGTCGCCATCACCTCATGTTTCAGCATGATAATGCACGGCCCCATGTTGCAGGGATCTGTATAATATTCCTGGAAGCTGAAAATGTCCCAGTGGCCTCTATACTCATCAAAAATGTCACAGATTAAGCATGTTTGGGATGCTCTGGATCGACGTGTATGACAGCGTCTTCCAGTTCCCGCCAACATCCAGCAACTTTCCACAGCCATTGAAGAGGAGTGAGACAACATTCCAGAGGTCACAATCAATATCCTGATCAACTCTATCCAAAGGAGATGTGTCGCACTGCATCCATACCCCTACCTTTTTTAAAAGGTATCTGTGACCAACAGATGCATATATGTATTCCCAGTCATGTGAAATCCATAGATTAGGGCCTACTGAATTTATTTCAATTGACCTATTTCCTTATATGAACTGTGACTCATTAAAATGTTAAATTTGTATTATTGTTCAGTGTAGTTGCTCTATAGATGAACCAACATCCTGTTATTAGTCAGAGTTTAAGTTGGCTGACAGGATGTGTGTGTGTGTGTGTGTGTGTGTGTGTGTGTGTGTGTGTGTGTGTGTGTGTGTGTGTGTGTGTGTGTGTGTGTGTGTGTGTGTGTGTGTGTGTGTGTGTTTGTGTTGCCTAACCATGCAGATGAGAAATTAACACCTCTGTGTTCTACCGAATGTTAACCAGAATTCAAATCAAATCAAACTATGTTTGCCACATGTGCCTAATACAACAAGTGTAGACTTTACCGTGAAATGCTGACTTACAAGACCTTAACCAACAGTGCAGTTCAAGAAGAAGAAAATATTTACCAAGTAAGCTAAAATAAAAAGCACAAATAAAAAGTAACACAATAAGAATAGGGATTGGGGTCAATGTAAATTGTCCGGTGGCGATTTTTATGAATTGTTCAGCAGTCTAATGGCTTTGGGGTAGAAGCTGTTGAGGAGCCTTTTGGTCCTAGACTTGGTGCTCCAGTATCACTTGCCGTGTGGTAGCAGAGGAGACAGCCTATGTGTGACTGGAGTCTAACAATTTTATTATGGGCTTTTCTCTGACACTGCCTATTATATAGGTCCTGGATGGGAGGAAGCTTGGCCCCAGTGATGTACTGGGCCATTCACACTACCCTCTATAGTGCCTTACGGTCAGATGCCGAGCAGTTGCCATACCAGGCGGTGATGCAACCGGTCAGGATGCTCTTGATGTTGCAGCTGTAGAACCTTTTGAGGATCTGG
>NC_034191.2:68067549-68182549 GCF_002021735.2 Oncorhynchus kisutch | reverse complement strand
GATAAGGCGGAGCTTTACCTAGCATGGACTTGTAGATGACCTGGAGCCAGTGGGTCTGGCGACGAATATGTAGCGAGGGCCAGCCGACTAGAGCATACAAGTCGCAGTGGTGGGTGGTATAAGGTGCTTTAGTGACAAAACGGATGGCACTGTGATAGACTGCATCCAGTTTGCTGAGTAGAGTGTTGGAAGCCATTTTGTAGATGACATCGCCGAAGTCGAGGATCGGTAGGATAGTCAGTTTTACTAGGGTAAGCTTGGCGGCGTGAGTGAAGGAGGCTTTGTTGCGGAATAGAAAGCCGACTCTTGATTTGATTTTCGATTGGAGATGTTTGATATGAGTCTGGAAGGAGAGTTTGCAGTCTAGCCAGACACCTAGGTACTTATAGACGTCCACATATTCTAGGTCGGAACCATCCAGGGTGGTGATGCTAGTCGGGCATGTGGGTGCAGGCAGCGACCGGTTGAAAAGCATGCATTTGGTTTTACTAGCGTTTAAGAGCAGTTGGAGGCCACGGAAGGAGTGTTGTATGGCATTGAAGCTTGTTTGGAGGTTAGATAGCACAGTGTCCAAAGACGGGCCGAAAGTATATAGAATGGTGTCGTCTGCGTAGAGGTGGATCAGGGAATCGCCCGCAGCAAGAGCAACATCATTAATATACACAGAGAAAAGAGTCGGCCCGAGAATTGAACCCTGTGGCACCCCCATAGAGACTGCCAGAGGACCGGACAGCATGCCCTCCGATTTGACACACTGAACTCTGTCTGCAAAGTAATTGGTGAACCAGGCAAGGCAGTCATCCGAAAAACCGAGGCTACTGAGTCTGCCGATAAGAATATGGTGATTGACAGAGTCGAAAGCCTTGGCAAGGTCGATGAAGACGGCTGCACAGTGCTGTCTTTTATCGATGGCGGTTATGATATCGTTTAGTACCTTGAGTGTGGCTGAGGTGCACCCATGACCGGCTCGGAAACCAGATTGCACAGCGGAGAAGGTACGGTGGGATTCGAGATGGTCAGTGACCTGTTTGTTGACTTGGCTTTCGAAGACCTTAGATAGGCAGGGCAGGATGGATATAGGTCTGTAACAGTTTGGGTCCAGGGTGTCTCCCCCTTTGAAGAGGGGGATGACTGCGGCAGCTTTCCAATCCTTGGGGATCTCAGACGAGATGAAAGAGAAGTTGAACAGGCTGGTAATAGGGGTTGCGACAATGGTGGCAGATAGTTTCAGAAATAGAGGGTCCAGATTGTCAAGCCCAGCTGATTTGTACGGGTCCAGGTTTTGCAGCTCTTTCAGAACATCTGCTATCTGGATTTGGGTAAAGGAGAACCTGGAGAGGCTTGGGCGAGGAGCTGCGGGGGGGGCGGAGCTGTTGGCCGAGGTTGAAGTAGCCAGGCGGAAGGCATGGCCAGCCGTTGAGAAATGCTTATTGAAGTTTTCGATAATCATGGATTTATCAGTGGTGACCGTGTTACCTAGCCTCAGTGCAGTGGGCAGCTGGGAGGAGGTGCTCTTGTTCTCCATGGACTTCACAGTGTCCCAGAACTTTTTGGAGTTGGAGCTACAGGATGCAAACTTCTGCCTGAAGAAGCTGGCCTTAGCTTTCCTGACTGACTGCGTGTATTGGTTCCGGACTTCCCTGAACAGTTGCATATCACGGGGACTATTCGATGCTATTGCAGTCCGCCACAGGATGTTTTTGTGCTGGTCGAGGGCAGTCAGGTCTGGGGTGAACCAAGGGCTGTATCTGTTCTTAGTTCTGCATTTTTTGAATGGAGCATGCTTATCTAAAATGGTGAGGAAGTTACTTTTAAAGAATGACCAGGCATCCTCAACTGACGGGATGAGGTCAATGTCCTTCCAGGATACCCGGGCCAGGTCGATTAGAAAGGCCTGCTCACAGAAGTGTTTTAGGGAGCGTTTGACAGTGATGAGGGGTGGTCGTTTGACTGCGGTTCCGTAGCGGATACAGGCAATGAGGCAGTGATCGCTGAGATCCTGGTTGAAGACAGCGGAGGTGTATTTGGAGGGCCAGTTGGTCAGGATGACGTCTATGAGGGTGCCCTTGTTTACAGAGTTAGGGTTGTACCTGGTGGGTTCCTTGATGATTTGTGTGAGATTGAGGGCATCTAGCTTAGATTGTAGGACTGGCGGGGTGTTAAGCATATCCCAGTTTAGGTCACCTAACAGAACAAACTCTGAAGCTAGATGGGGGGCGATCAATTCACAAATGGTGTCCAGGGCACAGCTTGGAGCTGAGGGGGGTCGGTAGCAGGCGGCAACCGTGAGAGACTTATTTCTGGAGAGGGTAATTTTCAAAATTAGTAGTTCGAACTGTTTGGGTATGGACCTGGAAAGTATGACATTACTTTGCAGGCTATCTCTGCAGTAAACTGCAACTCCTCCCCCTTTGGCAGTTCTATCTTGACGGAAGATGTTATAGTTGGGTATGGAAATCTCTGAATTTTTGGTGGCCTTCCTGAGCCAGGATTCAGACACAGCAAGGACATCAGGGTTAGCAGAGTGTCCTAAAGCAGTGAGTAAGACAAACTTAGGGAGGAGGCTTCTGATGTTGACATGCATGAAACCAAGGCTTTTTCGATCACAGAAGTCAACAAACGAGGGTGCCTGGGGACATGCAGGGCCTGGGTTTACCTCCACATCACCCGCGGAACAGAGAAGGAGTAGTATGAGGGTGCGGCTAAAGGCTATCAAAACTGGTCGCCTAGAGCGTTGGGGACAGAGAATAAGAGGAGCAGGTTTCTGGGCATGGTAGAATATATTCAGGGCATAATGCGCAGACAAGGGTATGGTGGGGTGCGGGTACAGCGGAGGTAAGCCCAGGCACTGGGTGATGATGAGAGAGGTTGTATCTCTGGACATGCTGGTAGTAATGGGTGAGGTCACCGCATGTGTGGGAGGTGGGACAAAGGAGTTATCAGGGGTATGAAGAGTGGAACTAGGGGCTCCATTGTGAACTAAAGGGGTTAAGGACAAGGACAAGGACTAGTGACTAGTGGAAGAGGATATGGTCAGGGACTGAGGGAATGGCTTTGTTGGTAGAACGGATGGGCAGTGTCATCACCATGACCACAGCCCAGTGACACGATTGAGTGTCACACCTTTAACCTTTATGCAGCCATTACAGGGTCTCGTTACTATGGAGATACTCAGATAGGTCTCCCATTCTTTATTTTGTATCACTGTAAAGCACTTTGAGAATGAAAGACTTTATACAAACAAAGTTATGTTATTATCACAGCATAAAAAAAGGACAGAGGAAATAAATAAATACAAATGCCTTTAAAACACCTTAATGAATTGAGTACAATAAATTAATGCCGGGATGAGGTTGAAATAAATAAATACATAAATAAATAAAATGATAAAGACAGCTTGAAATACTTAAATCACACAAATCATAATCTTCATTTTCACTGTCTTCTTATTATCTTAGTTCTGTAGTTCCTGGTTGAGAGAGATCTTAGTTCTGTAGTTCCTGGTTGAGAGAGATCTTAGTTCTGTAGTTCCTGGTTGAGAGAGATCTTAGTTCTGTAGTTCCTGCTTGAGAGAGATCTTAGTTCTGTAGTTCCTGCTTGAGAGAGATCTTAGTTCTGTAGTTCCTGCTTGAGAGAGGCTGCTGAACCTGCTGCTGACGATGATGAGGATCTAGGATCATGGTCTGATGGTTATTTAATCAGTGGGTCACACTGTATTCCTCTCTGTGTGTAAAGAGAGAGAGAGAGAGAGTTTAGGATTGAGCTAGTTTGTTCTGAAGGTTGTAGGGATTTGGGTTCATGGTGTAGTATGCAGTGTGTAAGGGGTTGACTGACCTGTTCCAGTGATGCTAGCTCAGCAGAGAGCCATCTGGCTTTGGGGTTGATGCACTTCCACTGCTCCCCACTGGCGAAACTGTGGAAGTACAGACAGACATACACAGACACACACAGAGACAGAGAGACACACACACACAGGGAGAGAGAGAGAGAGACACAGAGAGAGAGAGACACACAGAGAGAGAGAGAAAGAAAGAGAGACAGAGGAAGAGAGAATCAGAGAGAGACAGACACAGAGACAGACAAACAGAGAGACAGAGAGCGAGAGAGACAGGGACAGAAAGAGGGGAGGGAGAGTGGACGAGAGAGACAGGGACAGAAAGAGGGGAGGGAGAGAGGATGAGAGAGACAGGGACAGAAAGAGAGGAGGGCGAGAGGACGAGATAGGACGAGAGAGAGATATAATTAAAGATATGAATACAACCTCTTAAATTTCCAGGATACAAATTATATAATTACGTTCCGACCCCCCCCCCCCCCCTAACCAACCCTCAGATATAAATCGACCTGGGGCTGAATCTAGTTGCCTACCCATGGTCTAACGTATTAACTTGGTAAATGTGAGTATTTGCCTGCTCCTCTTCATCTGTGCGAATATGTGTGTGTGTGTGTTCTTACATGTATGCTTTGAGGTTACATTTCCCACGAGGCATCTGAATAAGACACAGTGTGATTGGTTCTGCTGGACGTTTTTTGGATGTCTTCAAACAGCAATTTAGAGGCCTCATTCCCTGGGAACGCACTGCATCACACACACACACTTTAAACATGCAGTACTTGACGCTATCAGCACACAAACAAACGTTAAATAGGCAGTACACACTACTAACACACACTGCAACATAAGTGTAACATGCGCACAAAATCCGGAATCCAACACACACCATACTCACACGCACAGCAATACACTTCCAATATACCACAACTACACACTAACACAGCAATACACACACTGATGCTATATACCATAAATACACACACACACAACCAAAAACATACGACCACACCCACACTTACCTTCCAATGTAGAGGAGAGGATGGCCATGGTCAGCGCCAGTAGACACAGCACACGGCTAACAGAGAAAAACACACACATCTTCAAATGGTAGCTATGTCCCTAACGCTAGCTGCTAAACACTAGCTGCTGTTCTGATGTAGAGACAGGGAGTTAGGGTCCTCTTATAAGGCATTGGAAAACAGGAACTAATGAGGCCATAATTCACTGTGTTTCTTACAAATTTGGAAACACGCTGTCACTCTGAGTCAATGACACACATGCACACAGGCACTCGCGTTGCACAGTGTTATCGGATGGCATATTCACTTTATATATTATCTACCTCACTTGCTTTGGCAATGTTAACACATGTTTCCCATGCCAATAAAGCCCTTGAATTGAATTGAATTCATCTCTAATGATGATTAATTGCTTCATGTCTGCTTCAAGTAAGGCCCACACTCTTCAGGAGAAGTATGTTCTTCAATAACAATTATTTTTATTGGTCAAGTGATCAAGTAAGTTTTCCTAGCAAGTCACACACAGTTTTATCTGATGGCATAGGTTGGGGAGCTAAGGTAAAGATAACCTTGGGGAGCTGAGGTAAGGATAACCTTGGGGAGCTGAGGTAAGGATAACCTTGGGGAGCTGAGGTAAGGATAATCTTGGGGAGGTGAGGTAAGGATAACCTTGGGGAGGTGAGGTAAGGATAACCTTGGGGAGCTGAGGTAAGGATAACCTTGGGGAGGTGAGGTAAGGATAATCTTGGGGAGGTGAGGTAAGGATAACCTTGGGGAGCTGAGGTAAGGATAACCTTGGGGAGGTGAGGTAAGGATAACCTTGGGGAGGTGAGGTAAGGATAACCTTGGGGAGGTGAGGTAAGGATAACCTTGGGGAGCTGAGGTAAGGATAACCTTGGGGAGGTGAGGTAAGGATAATCTTGGGGAGGTGAGGTAAGGATAACCTTGGGGAGCTGAGGTAAGGATAACCTTGGGGAGGTGAGGTAAGGATAACCTTCAGGAGAACTATGACTCTGTTCTATGAAAATGATTTTTCTAGAAAGGCAAGCAGTGTAGTAATCTTTTCAATTAAGTAACTGTTGGGGGATGATGTTACCCTTGAACGAGATGGCCACATTTAACAGAGCTACGCACAAGTAATTTCCAATTCTTAATCTTACCTCCACATTTCAAGTTCAACCCCATTAGCTTAAGTCAAAAAAGCCATGGCGGCTACAAAAGGTGACATAAATGTGACATTTTTAACCGGACTCGAGCAATAGCCACAGATAAAGCCTCAAAGAAACAGCTAGCTTCAGAAAAAGCTAGCGCCAGGAGCAAGAGGACCGGCCCAACAACTACCAACCTCGTCCTCTGTCAAAGACATCCTTTCTGAGCTGAGATCCCAACGTACAGAGCTCAACATCAAACTAGATGGCATTAACTCTCAGCTCAGTGCGATAGGGAGCAAGGTGACAATCCTGGAAAATGCCTGACATCAACAACAAGATAACCATCAACACGGGCGCCTGGATGAGGCAGAGGAGCAAATCCTATCCATGGAAAACTCACTGGCAGACGCCATGGAAACAATAGCATCTGTAACACTTCGTTGACCAAGGCATCTTCAGGGGATTCAAATACCCGAACGAGCTCAGGATCCTTCAAGGAGCCCTTACTTTAAAATGGCGCCGGAAGAAATGGCAGCAGTTTTACGGGCGCTTAACCAATTATGTGGGCGTTTTTGCATTATTTGTAACTTATTTTGTGCATAATGTTTCTGCCACAGTATCTTACGGCTAAAAAGAGCTTCTGGATATCAGGACAGTGATCACTCACCTCGGATTAGACTAAGATTAATTCTGCAACAAGAAGGATGCACAGGATATACTGCTAACACCCGACAAGGCCAACATCCCCATTATTGGCAAGAGAAAGAGACGCAGGTAAAGAGGACACAGAGCAGGGTGCATCGTAAGGATCCACAGAAGGTGAGTGGGAAAGCTGCCGTTACAGTCAATATTACTTGCCAACGTACAATCATTGAACAATAAATTAGACGAGGAAAGATCATGAATATTATACCAACGGGACATCAAAGACTGTAACATCTTATGTGTCACGGAATCGTGGCTGAATGATGACATGGATATTCAGCTAGCAGGATATACGCTGCACCAGCTAGATACAACAGCACACTCCAGTAAGACGAGCAGGGCGGTCTGTGCATATTTGTAAACAACAGCTGGTGGACGAAATCTAAGGAAGTCTCTAGATTTTGCTTGCCTGAAGTAGAGAATCTTATGATAAACTGTAGACCACACTATTTGCCAAGAGAGTTTTCAGCTATACTTTTCATGGCTGTTTATTTACCACCACAGACAGATGCTGGCACTAAGACCGCACTCAGTCAGCTGAATCAGGAAATAAGCAAACAGGAAACCGCTCACCCAGAGGCGGCACTCCTAGTGGCCAGAAACTTTAATGCAGGGAAACTTAAATCAGTTTTACCTAATCTCTATCAGCATGTTAATGTGCAACCAGAGGGAAAAAATTCTAGATCACCTTTATTCCACACACAGAGTACAAAGCTCTCCCTCGTCTTCCATTTGGTAAATCTGACCACCATTCTATCCTCCTGATTCCTGCTTACAAGCAAAATTTCAAGCAAGAAGCACCAGTGACTCGGTCTATAAAAAAGTGGTCAGATGAAGCAAATGCTAAACTACAGGACTGTTTTGCTATCACAGACTAGAAAATGTTCCAGGATTCTTCCGATTGCATTGAGGAATACACCACATCTGTCACTGTCTTAACAATAAGTGTATCGAGGACTTCATCCCCACAGTGACTGTACATACATACCCCAATCAGAAGCCATGGACTACCGGCAACATTCCCACTGAGCTAACGGGTAGAGCTGCCGCTTTCAAGGTGAGGGACTCTAACCCGGAAGCTTATAAGAAATCCTGCTATGCCCTCCGACGAACAGGCAAAGTGCCAATACAGGGCTAAGATTGAATGGTACTACACTGGCTCCGACGCTCGTCTTATGTGGCAGGGCTTGCAAACTGTTACAGACTGCAAAGGGAAGCACAGCCGCGAGCTGCTCAGTGACACGAGCCTACCAGATGAGCTAAATAACTTCTATGCTCGCTTCGAGGCAAGCAACACTGAGGCATGCATGAGAGCATCAGCTGTTCCAGATGACTGTGTGATCATGCTCTCCGTAGCTGACATTCACAAGGCCGCAGGGCCAGACAGTGCTCTGGGCATGTGCTGACCAACAGGCAATTGTCTTCACTGACATTTTCAACATATCCCTGATTGGGTCTATAATACCAACATGTTTCAAGCAGACCACCATAGTCCCTGTGCCCAAGAACACTAAGGCAACCTGCCTAAATGACTACAGACCTGTAGCACTCACGTCCGTAGCCATGAAGTGCTTTGAAAGGCTGGTAATGACTCACATCAACACCATTATCCCAGAAACCCTAGACCTACTCCAATTTGCATACCGCCCAAACAGATCCACAGGTGATGCAATCTCTATTACACTCCACACTGCCATTTCCCACCTGGACAAAAGGAACACCTATGTGAGAATGCTATTCACTGACTACAGCTCAGCGTTCAACACCATAGTACCCTCAAAGCTCATCACTAAGCTAAGGATCCTGGGACTAAACACCTCCCTCTGTAACTGGATCCTGGACTTCCTGATGGGCTGCCCCCAGGTGGTGAGGGTAGGTAGCAACACATCTGCCATGCTGATCCTCAACACTGGAGCCTCTCAGGGGTACATGCTCAGTCCCCTTCTGTACTCCCTGTTCACCCACGACTGCGTGGCTAGGCACGACTCCAACACCATCATTAAGTTTGCAAACAACAGTGGCCTGATCACCGACAACGACGAGACAGCCTATAGGGAGGAGGTGTGAGTGTTGACGAGGACAAGGCTGGAGATCACTCTGTCATGCTGATTGAGTTTGAATAACATACTGGAAGCTTCAAAATGAGGGTGGTGCTTGGAATCATTGTTCTTCCTCTGTCAACCATGGTTACCTGGAAGGAAACATGTGCCGTCATCATTGCTTTGCACAAAAAGGGCTTCAAAGGCAAGGACATTGCTGCCAGTAAGATTGCACCTAAATCAACCATTTATCAGATAATTAAGATCTTCAAGGAGAGCGGTTCAATGTTGTGAAGGCTTCAGGGCGCCCAAGAAAGTCCAGCAAGCGCCAGGACCGTCTCCTAAAGTTGATTCAGCTGCGGGATCGGGGCACCACCAGTACAGAGCTTGCTCGTGAATGGCAGCAGGCAGGTGTAAGTGCATCTGCACGCACAGTGAGGCGAAGACTTTTGGAGGATGGCCTGGTGTCAAGAAGGGCAGCAAAGAAGCCACTTCTCTCCAGGAAAAACATCAGGGATAGATTGATATTCTGCAAAAGGTACAGTGATTGGTCTGCTGAGGACTGGGGTAAAGTCATTTTCTCTGATGAATCCCCTTTCTGATTTTTTGTGGCATCCAGAAAAAAGCTTGTCCGGAGAAGACAAGGTGAGCGCTACCATCAGTCCTGTGTCATGCCAACGGTAAAGCATCCTGAGACCATAGCCTCTCTACTGTATATAGCCTCACTACTGTATATAGCCTCTCTACTGTATATAGCCTCTCTACTGTATATAGCCTCTCTACTGTATATAGCCTCTCTACTGTATGTAGCCTCTCTACTGTATATAGCCTCTCTACTGTATATAGCCTCTCTACTGTATATAGCCTCTCTACTGTATATAGCCTCACTACTGTATATAGCCTCTCTACTGTATATAGCCTCTCTACTGTATATAGCCTCTCTACTGTATATAGCCCCTCTACTGTATATAGCCTCTCTACTGTATATAGCCTCTCTACTGTATATAGCCTCTCTACTGTATATAGCCTCTCTACTGTATATAGCCCCTCTACTGTATATAGCCCCTCTACTGTATATAGCCTCTCTACTGTATATAGCCTCTCTACTGTATATAGCCTCTCTACTGTATATAGCCTCTCTACTGTATATAGCCTCTCTACTGTATATAGCCTCTCTACTGTATATAGCCTCGCTACGGTTATTTTTCACTGTATTGTTACTGTTGTTTTTTTATTCTTTACTTATCTATTGATCACCTAATACCTATTTTTAACTTGCACTGTTGGTTAGGGCCTGTAAGTAAGCATTTCACTGTAAGGTCAACTACACCTGTTGTATTCGGCACACGTGACAAATAAACTTTGATTTGATCTGATTTGACACTTCAAAACTCCTGAAGAGGCAAAGAGTTTTTTGAAGTACAATCATGGCCACTGAGAAATAGACCAATAACTAAAATAGATGATTGTTATTACTAATGAAGGTAAGACAACCTCTAGCTGCTATCGAATGACCCACCCGCCCTGACAAATGTCATTATATCCGTCTAGTTTGTATTTATTTTATTTTAGCTGAGAGAGGGATAGGCCCTATAGCCTATCCTAGGCCTACTAACGTTTTAGCCTACTTTATTTCCCCTTTTATGTCAAGTGAGAGAATGAACCATTTACAGCCTGTTATCTTGTCTGTAGAACATATAGGATATTGGCAGACAAAGTGTTCAGATACTGTCAATTTATATTAGGCCTATAGCCTACTTTTGTTATTTGTATTTCTAATTTTCACATAGGCCTTCACCATTGATAGCCATTGATTACGACACATCTACACACCTAACGAGAGGTTCAGTGTGTCCATTTTATGCCTATGGTTATGACCGCCTTATCCTGTTGTTACGGATACAAGTATCCTGTGAGTGTATCCTGTGTGTGTGTTTCTTTTCTCTCCTTCTCCCCTCACAGGTGAAAAATCATCACTCCCCAATCAGTTACCAATCATCAATCAGAAGACACACCTCCTCCTGTTTCCTACCCAATCACAGTTCCTTTCCCTTGGTTTAAAAACCCTGTCAGTTGTTTGCTCTAGAGCTCAATCTCTCTGTAAATGCCATGTTTGTAGGTCTCGCTGTTTCACTCTCTCTTTGTGTATTGACCTCTCTTTTGTTTGAGCACCTCCATAGCACTTTCATCACCTGTGAGTATTGTTTTTGGTTATGGTGTTTGTTTGCTGGTGGGAAAAGGGGAACCAAGACAAGTCGCCCATGGGCATACACTACCCGTAGGTAAACTTTGTTAAATACACTAGTTAGAACTGGGCGGACCACCCACTGTATTTTTGGTTAGTTAGCTATTGTTGAAATAGGCTAGTCTAGCTTAGGGGTGTTTTTGAATATTTATTGTTTCTTTCCTTGGGTCCAGCTCAGCCCCTTTTCCTGCTCCCCCCCCATTACTGTGTGTTTATTAATAAACCCTGAGTTTGACAGTAGATTTCAGTTGTCGTAGTTATTTCGTTCTTACTTTGTCACTATTAGAATTTGTATGAGTTATGTTACGGGTCTCATTACCATCCCCCCTAGACTGTCGGGCCAAAAGGGATTCGTAACACTGTTTATATTTCGTTTTAATAATAACAAACTTATCCTATAGATCCCCCTGCTTCCTGTCCCCCTTGCTCTATTTGTTGTGGGCCGAGCCTTTGGCGGAGTTGATAAGGGGCAATCCAAGTATTATGGGTGTTTCTGCAGGCGGCCTTCAGTACCCCTAAAAGTGGAACCTGTATGCATGTATTTCGGAGTTGTAGAGAGATTATCAGATTTTGCCAATCTATACACACTGCTGCACAGAAAATATTAGATGTACAGTTTTATATGACCCTGTGTCTCTAAATGCTTAATGCCCAGCAGGACTTTGTTCTTGAGCCAGACAGAGAAAGAGACAGCCCATGTTTGATAGACTCTGGTATCCACTACTCAACTATATTTGAAATTGGACAGAGAGAATGGGGTGATTTGGGAAATTAGTGTATATACATGTTGTGTCAGATGCTGTAAAAAAAAATGATGGTTTGCTCATTGTCTCAGCTAAAGCTGGAAATAGCTAACATGATCCCAGATAGTGCTGCTGCAAATTTGTTGTTTTGTTCAATATTTTATTTTATACTACTATTTATATCTGCCACATCTGTGGATGTGGAATGTGTTTTGTTTGTGGATTGAAAAACAAGAAAACGTATAAAATCTCGGAACCATGCAGCTCAAAGATGCACTGTCCTATGACAGTTATTATAGACTGAAAGAGGTGGTTTGGTGTAGGACCCTTGTGTGATGTGTACCCTTGCCTGAGACCTGAAGATATGTGTTAGCTCTCTTTCCTAATGCTTTGGCATATAACACAGTATTGTGGCATCCAATCAGCCCCAAACACAAACGATGGCCTCCGCTCAGTTAAAACCACTAAACCAGGGGTCTGGGATAAATCCACTGCATTCTTCCTACTCAGCTATTTGAAGGTAGAAATGTTACATATAGCTCCCAAATAAACAAGAGTAATTAGTTGACTTAAACTCTTGGCCTAAGTAGCATAGGCTGTTGGCAAATGTAAAAGATTCATTATTGGTAACTATCAGGAAACGACACTATACCATTACCATGTAATTGCTGAGTACATATCAGGTAGAGAACAGTAAAATAAATGTTGTCTCTGTCTGAAAGGTTCTGATCAGCTTCAGTAAAATATGACATTTATGATTGGATCTGTCCATCCTATTTGTTTAGGGAGTTTTTATTAGGTTGCTAGGCAGAGAGAGGGGTGGAGGTATAGAGAGCGGGAATATCAGTTACTCACCCCTCCCAGTCCCAGCTCCCTCCCACTCCAACTATTAATAATAACCACAGAGGTCCGTATTAGACTTAACACTGGGTTATTCATAGGACTTACCATTAGGCCGTGAGACCATTGAGACATGAATTGTGCCTGTGTGCCATTCAAAGGGTGAATGGAAAAGACAAAAGGTTTAAGTGTCTTTGAATGGGAGAAGGTAGTAGGTGCTGGTTTGAGTGTGTCAAAAATTGCAACGCTGCTGTGTTTCCCGTGTGTATCAGAACGGTCCACCAGCCAGAGGACATCCAGCCAACCTGACACAACTGGAATCAACATGGGCCAGCATCCCTGTGGAACTCTTTCGACACCTTGTAGAGTCCACACCCCGACGAATTGAGGCTGTTCGGAGGGAAAATGGGGTCTCAACTCAATATTAGAAAGGTCTTCCTAATGTTCTGTATACGCTCAGTGTATACACGTACTGCGACATATGCACGTGCACGCGTGCCCACGCACACACACAGAGTTACAGAGGAAAGCCCCTTCATACACACACATAGTTTTAGTGCATCTAACAATCTCAAAACAATTTTGAGCAATGAACAATCTCACTTAATTTGAGATGTCATCTAATTTCCAACCACTACAGAAACGACAGTTCCTTCCTGTGTGTTAGTCAATCTGACTCCACTATGAGGAACCTATAGGTCACTTTTTCCTACTCAATGCACATGACTGTAGTGTAAGCATAGTGGTATATGGCTATTTCTGTGTCAGTTACATAAATATGTATAGAGGACTCTAATAACCAAAAGTCAGTTTTAGCATAGGCAGCACCATTGAGGGCTTTCACAATTTTGAAGTAGTCAACTGGGTGGGACTTCTTATGGGTTAAAGAAAGATCACATAATTCCATCCAGGTTATGGGGGGGAGGGGGGGGGGATCAGCCAATGAATTATAATTGAGAGCAAACATTCCAGACTGCAGGTGGCAGTAACTCGCCAACCTTGGCCTTGATACCTTCTCCACCCTCAGCAGGACGGACACAACCAGATGCATCCGGTTTTCAGGGGGAATGGAAAGAGAGCCTGTGTCATGACTTCCTCTTTTTGATCAAGGCAACACTCCAGCTTAACTCCTCATCCACATTTACTGGATTGGTTGAACAGTGCAAAAGAGAACCTCCTCACACAGTTTTCTGAAGAAGAAAAGAAACGCTGCTCAAAATGTCTAAAAAAATGGTTTTTGCTCTGTCATTATGGGTTATTGTGTGTATTGATGAGGAAAAACATTTATTTAATCTATTTTAGAATAAGACTGTAATGTAACATGTGGAAAAAGTGAAGGGGTCTGAATACTTTCTGAATGCACTACATGTCCCTCTCCTCAGATTGTCACTAGTTACCACAGCCACAAAGTCATAATTGGCTATATCATAAAAATTCACAAAAACATTTTTGGTCTTAATTTAAGGTTAGGCACAAGGTTAGGAGTGTGGTTAAGGTTAGGTTTAAAATCAGATTATAATAAGATAAATTGTAGAAAGAGGCAGAGTTTATGACTGTGGCAACTAGCGATGAGCCTCTCCTCATAAGAAACAAAATTCAGTGATTTTTAATAAAAACACAAAATGCTACTCCTCAGGCGCATATTGACCAATCTGTTTTCACAACGTAAAGATTTTCCAGGCTAGCATCTCAAACAACATGGCCGCTGACCAATAAATACTGACCAATAAAAACATTCAGATGGGTGTGACCTGGCACATAAAAGCATATAAATCAGACCAGGATATTCGTACTGAAACAAAACTTGGTACACAGGTTCCAAACACTATCAAGACTCAACATTTGCAAGCAAATCAAATCAAATCAAATCAAATTTATTTATATAGCCCTTCGTACATCAGCTGATATCTCAAAGTGCTGTACAGAAACCCAGCCTAAAACCCCAAACAGCAAGCAATGCAGGTGGAGAAGCACAGTGGCTAGGAAAAACTCCCTAGAAAGGCCAATACCTAGGAAGAAACCTAGAGAGGAACCAGGCTATGTGGGGTGGCCAGTCCTCTTCTGGCTGTGCCGGGTGGAGATTATAACAGAACATGGTCAAGATGTTCAATGTTCATAAATGACCAGCATGGTCGAATAATAATAAGGCAGAACAGTTGAAACTAGAGCAGCAGCACAGTCAGGTGGAAGTTGAAACTGGAGCAGCAGCATGGCCAGGTAGACTGGGGACAGCAAGGAGTCATCATGTCAGGTAGTCCTGGGGCATGGTCCTAGGGCTCAGGTCAGTTGAAACTGGAACAGCAGCATGGCCAGGTGGACTGGGGACAGCAAGGAGTCATCATGTCAGGTAGTCCTGGGGCATGGTCCTAGGGCTCAGGTCCTCCGAGAGAGAGAAAGAAAGAGAGAAGGAGAGAATTAGAGAACGCACACTTAGATTCACACAGGACACCGAATAGGACAGGAGAAGTACTCCAGATATAACAAACTGACCCCAGCCCCCCGACACATAAACTACTGCAGCATAAATACTGGAGGCTGAGACAGGAGGCTGAGGCTGAGACAGGAGGGGGCAAGCACATTCAGATTGACCACACGGTGGCGCTATAGCCGACACGTTTATATCTCTTGATCTGTTTGACTCAGAGTGATGGAATTTGGCACACATGCTCAGGGATGAGTCTAGCTTACCGGTAATGTACGGTTCAGTTTGGCCGAATGGTGGCGCTGTTGGACAGGAAAAACATCAATGCAAGCTCATTGGCTTATAGCAGCAATATTGTTTGAGCTTGTCCTAGAAAGTCTTGCGTTTAAAAACATGGGTGTATACAGTGCCTTCAGAAAGTATTCAAACCCCTTGACTTTTCCACATTTTGTTACGTTACAACCTTATTCTAAAATAGATTTTTCTCCCTCAATCTACACACTATACCCCATATTGACAACGCGAAAACAGGTTTAGAAATTTGCTAATTTATAACATTTTTTTACTGAAATATCACAGTTGAAGCACCTTTGGCAGCGATAACAGCCTCAAATCTTAATGGGTATGACGCAACAAGCTGGGCACACCTGTATTTGGGATGTTTCTCCCATTCTTCTCTTCAGATCCTCTGAAGCTCTTTCAGGTTGGATGGGGTTCATTAATACACAGCTTTTTTCAGGTCTATCCAGAGATGTTCGATTGGGTTCAAGTCCGGGCTCTGGCTGGGCTACAAGGACATTCAGAGACTTGTCCCAAAGCCACTCCTGCGTTGACTTGGCTGTGTGCTTAGGGTCGTTGTCCTGTTGGAAGGTGAATCTTCACCCCAATCTTGAGGTCCTGAGGTCTCTGGAGCAGGTTTTATCAAGGATCTCTCTGTACTTTGCTCCGTTCATCTTTCCCTCGATCCTAACTAGTCTCCCAGTCCCTGCCTCTGAAAAACATCCCCACAGCATGATATTGCCACCACCATGTTTTACCGTAGGGATGGTGCCATGTTTCTTCCAGACATGACCCTTGGCATTAAGGCCAAAGAGTTTAACTTGGTTTCATCAGACCAGAGAATCTTGTTTCTCATGGTCTGAGTGTCCTTTAGGTGCCTTTTGGCAAACTCCAAGCAGGTTGTCATGTGCCTTTTACTGAGGACTGGCTTCCGTCTGGCCACTCTACCAAAAAGGCCTGATTGGTGGAGTGCTACGGAGATGGTTGTCCTTCTGGAGCTCTGTCAGGGTGACAATAGGGTTCTTGGTCACCTCCCTGACCAAGGCCCTTCTCTCCAGATTGCTCAGTTTGGCTGGGCGGCCAGCTCCAGGAAGAGTCTTGGTGGTTCTTAACTTCTTCCAATGAAGAATGATGGAAGCCACTGTGTTCTTGGGGACCTTCAATGCTGCAGAAATGTTTTGGTACCCTTCCCCAGATCTGTGCCTCGACACAATCCTGTTTCAGAGCTCTACGGACAATTCCTTCGACATCATGGCTTGGTTTTTGCTCTGACTTGTACTGTCAACTGTGGGGCTATGTAGACAGGTGTGTGTCTTTCCAAATCAGGTCCAATCAATTGAATTTACCATAGGTGGACTCCAATCAAGTTGTAGAAACATCTCAAGGATGATCAGTGGAAACAGGATGAACCTGAGGTCAAATTCAAGTCTAATAGCAAAGGGTATGAATACTTATGTAAATAAGGTATCTTTTTTAGGGGGGCAAAAGTTTCTTTAAACCTGTTTTTGCGTTGTCATTATGGGTTATTGTGTGTGGATTGATGAGGATATATATAGGTTTTAATACATTTTAGATCAAGGCTGTAACGTAACACAATGTCAAGGGGTCTGAATAGTTTCCGAAGGCACTGGAAAGGGAATGTACTAAATTTGGTGCAGATCGGTCCAGCTGTTCTCGAGATGAAAGCGTTTAAAATAGTCAACATACATATGGTCCAAAATGTGTCCGATTTGTCCTGATTGTGGCACATTGGGTGAACAGCTTGAACCCTGGCATTACCTAGTTAAATTAAGGTTAAACAAAAAATTAATAATTTGCTGCTTGCAGCTTTAATTATTTGCTGCAATTGCTATTCATATGATTACTACCCTTATTATTATTGCTTGATTACAAACAATCTAGTATATTCCTGTCTTTGACCATCTTTGGTATATGTTTACTTTGACAATGTAAGTGTTTACTTTCAATGTCAATATAATATATTGACTTGAACGAACACTTATGTAACCAAGGGAACCAGTTTGAATTGTATTCTCGCGAGATGTGAGCAACAGCGCCCTCTGTTTGATTGCCTACGGACGGGGGAAGAAAAGGGAGGGGCGAAGAACCTCCGCGGCTAGCGATAGCAGCAGGCTACACAAACCTATTCCAATATTAGCTACTCCAATAATACACAGGAGTGTTCTTCGAACGCCGACAGAGGACTTCGTAACACCGACTGCTTTTCTGCTCATACCCAACCGGAGAGGTGGTAAAAAACGAGGGACTAACTCCAAAAAGAGGAAAAGCGGCCTATTTTTGTTCCTGATGCCGCCGCTCCAAACTGGCGCGGCTGGCGTAAATATACTCCGGTGCTCTCACGGGCGCTTATTTTACTTCAACAAAGGTTTCCATACTATCTTTCCATCTCCACTACCTCTTCCAGTATACCCCCTCTTATTAGCTATCCTGCGCTAACTGGCTTTACCTTTAGCTCAGTGCGCTAGCAGGAGCCAAGACGGCCTGTTTTGTTTTCGCGGCGTAGCCGCCATGAACCACAGACAACAACAGAATCTGTGTTGCTCGCTAACATTAGCTATCCCTGCCTATGTGCCCCGAATATGCAGGCCAAAAGGAGAGGAGCCAACTTTAGCAAAGAATGCGAATAATAAAACTGCGAATAAGGATGGTGGAAGGAGGGAGAATGAACGAATAAGTTTTAACTATTAACATTAACAAAGCAGCTATTTTTGAATTTGGTACGAAGGTGGCTAGCAGTGTATAATTGGAGGCCGGAGAAGGAGAAAGAGCGCCACCGACCACACCAGTGACTGTATTGTTGTCGAATAACCAGCGAGGTCTGCTCGCACCACGGATTTCGTGGAAGACATGTGAACGGACTTTGATGAATTTATTCAATTTTGAAAACATTTTTGCTCCAGATTTATTTTTATATAGCTAGCTATGCTATTAATGGGAATTACAGATTTATTTTTATGCCATGATGATCATTTGGGCATATTTTGTGCCATGGAAAAGGGGGAAGCGATAGTCTTAAAGATGGATTGGTTGTGATTATGAACACAGTAATGTAATGTTCAACCCGTACTACCAGATCATATACTTCATGTGTGTGTGTTTTGTAGTTGTGATTTGCTGCATCACACATCAATTTGCCTATTTGGTGCATATAATATACCTTAGCCAAAATAGTGCTGGTGTCAAGCTAAACTAAGTTAGCAGCTAACTACATCACCCATCTATGCCCTCGACACAGCTCGCCTGCTCCCCGCCTCCTTTGGCCAATAATAAAACGGACAAAAAGAGAGTCGCGAGCCCCATCCCCGCTTAACGGGAGCCACGGGACTTTCGTTGAGGTCGGACGTGTGCGTTTGTTTTGCTTTTTTCTCGGACTGGATGTTTCTGTCTCTTGGCTGTTGAGATGAACCCGGTGAATGCGACCACACTGTACGTGTCCGCGTGTCGTTCGGTGCTGCAGTGCGACCCTCGCGACCCACGGGCCCTGGCGGAGCTCTACAAGCTGCTCCCGTTCTTCCGCCAGTCGCTGTCCTGCCTCGTGTGTGGTAGGTGCACTGGTATTATTATTTTAACAGTCTCGGTTCCCCTTTAGATATCCAGCTAGCTGCAATAGCTAACTAACCTAGCTCTCCCCGCCTGACACACCCCCATTTCTATTGAATGTCGGAGCAACTATTTAGGCGATGGCGTAGAGCTGTCTAGCTTCGCAAGCTAGCTACTGCACATTTCACCATGATCCAATAAAATGTATCTCATAGCTATACACACTGATCCAGGGTGGATAATTTGACCGGTTTGTTTGCATGAGTTAGCTATTGAACTGGTTAGTTAGTTCCGCATTCATCATAGCTAGCTAACCTCCCTTCTCCGCCTCCATATGTAACTAAATCACTTTCAGACAGGTGCATGTAGGCAGAAGAGGAGTGTCTCCTCCTCCTCCCCCCCCCCCCCCCCCCCAAAAAAAATGTATTCATTAAGCATCCATCGTGTGTGCGCAGTCTTTAAAAATGCATCTCTAGATTAACCTCCCAGTGCGGAGCAGATGCAGGAGCTCGGTATAGACTACTAGTGCTTTGTGTTTTCTCCTTTTTTAATTATTTGGAACGGTTGCCTAAGCATAGATATAGCCTTCCCCGTCACTGTTGCAAATTATTAATGAGTATGATGTTCATTCAATGGGGTGATGTTTTCCCCTGTTACTCCAGTCCTTACACGCAATGTTTACTTTGACAGGTGCATAGTAGAATACGTATTTTGTTGTGTGTAGGCAGCGACTCGGGTAACTGCCAAAATAAAGCAAACGCCAACAGTGTCTTAATAGGGAGTTGGGCCGACACGAGCCAGAACGGCTTCAATGCACCATGGCATATATTCTACAAGTATCTTCAAATCAAATTTTATTGGTCACATACACATGCTTAGCAGATGTTAATGCGAGTGTAGCGAAATGCTTGTGCTTCTAGTTCCGACCATGTAGTAATATCTAAAAAGTAATCTAACAATTTCACAACTACCTTTTACACACGTGTAAAGGAATGAATAAGAATATGTACATATAAATATATGGATGAGCGCTGGCCGAAAGGCATAGGTAAGATGCAGTAGATGGTATAGAGTACAGTATATACATATGAGATGAGTAATATAGGGTATGTAAACATGATATAAAGTGGCATCTTGAACTCTATTGGAAGGATGCAACACCCTCTTCCACGAGAAATTCCATAGTTTGGTGTCTTGTTGATGGTGGTGGAAAACACCAAGGTGCTGCTCCTTAATATCCCATAAGTATTCAATTGGGTTGAGATGGCATATGGTTTACATCAAACAATTCAGTGACCACTCGTGCCCTGTGGGTAGACAAAATAATGGCACCCTGGCATTGTTATACATTACCCTATGCATGATGGTATGTTAATTGTCAAATGTATTATTATTATTTTGCCTTTATTTAACCAGGTAGGCCAGTTGAGAACAAGTTATCATTTACATTAAACCAGGAACCACACCTGTGTGGAAGCACCTGCTTTAATATATTTTGTAGCTCTCATTTACTCAAGTGTTTCCTTTATTTTGTCAGATACCTGTACATTTGATTTTTGTTGCCATAAAACTGCAGTCTTGTTTACACTTTTTGTTGCACACTTTCATGATACTTTTTCAATTTAGAGTTCTATTAATGAATTGTGTGTGACGAGTAGAGCATGCATCCTAGTCTGTCCTGTATCTAAGGCATGTTTGTTGTCCTTTATAAATGGAACTCCCTTCATCCCTCCCTCCCACAAGCCCCCTCAGCTGCCGTCCCTAACAACCGGCGTAGCTAAGGAAGCTGCTTTCAAAGCACAGCTGTCATCAAGCCTTGCAGAGGCATTCGGTCTTGAGCTGCCTCTTAATTTTACCTTTTATAAATGGTTGAAATAAGCATACAGAATAGGAACCCTCTACACTTACTAACTTGAACCATGTTAAACTACACAGAACAAAAATATATAAGCACATGTAAAGTGTTGGTCTCATGTTCTGATATGAAAAATCCCAGAAATGTTCCATACACACACAAAAAATGTATTTCTCTCAAATATTATGCACAAATTTGTTTTCGTCCTTGTTAGTGAGCATTTATCCTTTTCCAAGATAATCCGTCTACCTGACAGGTGTGGCATATTAAGAAGCTGATTAAACAGCATGATCATTGCACAGGTTCACCTTGCGCTAGGGACAATTAAAGGCAACTTTAAAATGTGCTGTTTTGTCACACAACACAATGCCACAGATGAGGAGTATTTATGTCTGTAATAAAGCACTTTTGTGGAGAAAAACTCATTCTTATTGCCTGGGCCTGGCTCCCCAGTGGTTGGTCCTGGCTGCCAAGTGGGTGGGCCTATGCTCTCCATGGCTCAACCATGGCTGCACCCCAGCCGACTTATGTGGAATCCAAAGAAATCCATAGATTAGGGCCTAATTTATTTCAATTGACTGATTTCCTTATATGAACTGTTACTCGGTAAAATCTTTGAAATTGTTGCATGTTTTGTTTACATTTTTGTTCAGTATATTAAGATGGCAAAGGGGTTCATTTAAACCTTTATGATTTAAAGTCGTTACACTTAATTGATATGCTGTTGCTTTGGTGTTGTGCTCATTGCATTAGAGTTGAATATTCAGAGCTGGACAGCAATTGAATTAATCACTTTTATATATAGCCCACCTCAATACTCATCAGTCCACCGCTAAGCTTCATATCATTGACTTGTATTGAATAATTATGGCTCCTGTTTATGGTTTGAGTTGTCATGTTGTAATGTTGTCTTGCCATAAATGACATCTAACTTTTCTCTGTCCAGGTAACCTGCTGCAGGACCCTATAGCACCCACTAACTCCCAGTGCCAGCACTATGTGTGTCGGGGCTGTAAGGGCCAAAGGATGCTGCTAAAGCCGTCCTGTTCCTGGTGTAAAGACTACTCCCGCTTCCAAGAGAACAGGCAGCTCTCCTTATTGGTCCACTGCTACAGGAAACTCTGCCTCTACATCGCCCAATCACCGCTCGCCCCGCACATCGCCAGTGCAGCCAGCGATTCGCCCGACCTCCTCGCCATTCTCAATGAGGGCCTTTCATTGGCCGAAAGCGGGCAGGAAGGGGAGGACACTGCGAGCCAGTCTCCCCTGACGGCCCCCTCAACGTCTGGCCTCAGACCTGATGAGGCTCCGGCTGAAGAGGAGAGGCAGGAGGGCCTTAGCCCTGTGGGCGGGGTTAATGGGCTGCATGACTGTAACGGCCTGACCAATCAGGATGTGCCACCACCTGTTACCTTAGCTACAGGGGGAGGTGTTCTGAAGCAGGAGAGCTTGGGTGAGGAGCTACCTGTGTGTGTTGGCATGTTAGGTAGTGGGGAGGTGGGACTTTGTGACATAAGCACATTTGGGGAGGAGCTTAATAAACATGGCGGAGATACGCTGTTGTTGAGCGTGGAGGAGGTTCTTAGGACCCTGGAGCCCGAACCTGAACCGCCTGACCCCCAGCCAGACTTTCCCTCTGTTCACCCCCACAACGGATCTTACTGCCATCCTACCCGTGACTCCCCTTGCCTCACCCCCTCCCTCCCCCCAGAGAACATCCCTAGACTTCCCCTGCCTCTCCCCCAGCCCATCCCTGTTCTCTCCCGCCTACCCCCTCGCTGCCACCGCAAGCGTTCACGCTCTGAGAGCGACAGTGAGAAGGTGCAGCCCCTCCCCATCGCCAGCATCCTCAGAGGCTCACCCCTGAGCACCACCAATGCCTCTCACCTCCCCAACCCAGCCACCACTGTCAAACGGGAGCCCAAACTTCACTCCGCCATCACCCCGCCTCACCTGGCACCCGTGCCCAACGGCGGGCCTCCAAAGTTGGGAAAGACAATGCTGGTGTCATCCAAGGGCCTGAAGAAGAGCCTGGAGCACCACGGGGGCCCTAAGAAGGCCTACTCCAAGGCCAGGCAGGGAGTCCCCAAGCCCCGCGCCCAGCCCCGTGACCGCCTGCCCCCCCACGGCCATGCTCACCCTCTCTCTCACCCACCCAGCCCCTCCAAGCCCCTGTACAAGAAGCCGGTGGAGAAGAAGGGCTGTAAGTGTGGGAGAGCCACTCAGAACCCCTCTGTTCTCACCTGCAGAGGGCAGCGCTGCCCCTGCTACTCAAACCGCAAGGTGAGTTACTATGGCTTGGTCTGAAATGACATTGTTCCCCTGTCCACATTTAGTTCACTGATTGTAAATTATAATAATATGAATATTTCTCCTCCAAGGCATGTCTGGACTGTATCTGCCGCGGCTGCCAGAACTCCTACATGGCAAACGGGGAGAAGAAGCTGGAGGCGTTTGCGGTTCCAGAGAAGGCTCTAGAACAGACGCGGCTCACACTTGGCATCAACCTCACCTCCATCACCGCTGCTGCCTTGCGCAGCCCGGCAACCAGCAACACCCCACATGGCAACCAGCTCATCACCACGGCAACAGGAGCATCTGGGGTGACGGGAGTGTCCTTCCTGTCCAGTGTGGGGGCGGGTCATGAGGACAGGGGGTTTGATGATTCGCTGGACATGAGGTTCGACTGTTGAAGACATGTCCTCCTCAGACATTATTGACCAATGGGCTGTGAAGAGGGACCTGGAGGGGCAGGGTTAAGAATAAGGCAGCTACTGTGACGGGCGGGAGAGGAAGTGTGACTAAGAGACACATGCACACTGTCCAGCCAGCGCCCGGGAATGTGCTTTTGGTCTTACGTACTGATGATGGAGGAAGAGGGATATCGTTACTGTATGTTCAGAGATTTCATTTTGTGAGGGTTAGAAGTTTTGTTTTGTACTATCAGTGATGTGTAGGGCATGACGTTTCGGCCTGAGATGGACTTGTCGCACTCTTTGTCAGAGGGAGGAGGGGTGGTTCAGTGAAAAGTGAGTGTCCCAAATGGCATCCTATTCCCTAGATAGTGCACTATTTTTGGTTAGGGCCTCAGTCCACTAGATGGGTAATATGGTGTTGTTTGAGGCTGGCCCTGGGTTTGCAGGACCCAGACATCCATAGACTGGCTGTAATTTATGAACTTTTGTTTTTGTACACAGAACTTATCAAATTCCATTTAAAAGGACATTTTATGATATATTTTATAAGTTACATTAACAACAAACATTTGCAGTATTTATTGGAGGTCACCTAACCTGGGTAGCGGTTGGCCACACCCACGCCAGCTGCCAGCCTATCAGATCCAGTGTGGGCGGTTCTGTCTAAATTATGTCGCTGTCCTGTTAGTGCTAGTTTCTGCTGTCTCCAACTGTCCTTTGGTTTCATTTTCCCTCTGGGCATTTAAAAACCTGTAATATAAGTGTAACATATTTCCACAAAAAAGAAAATCAAAACCTAAGATGTGTCTCTCTTTTCCACACTCAAACAGAAATCATATCAGACTATTTCAAGTCCAATAAGATAATCACAATTCACTTTACATTACTTAAAGGAAATTGTTTCATTAGTACACTGTTGATAGTCACAGAATATTAAGCATGTCGGTAATTAAGTTAACTATATCTACAACCAGTTAGCAAGTTGGACATTTCAGAGTTTCCTAGTTCCGACTAGCATGTGAACGCACCATAAATATATTTTGTATGACCCTCTGGTTCTGTTGAGTCAGCTGCAGTCTTCAGTATCAACACTAGTTTGCGATGGTTAGTGATACACTACCTGCACAACCCACATGGTTGCAGCAGAAACTCGTAAGCTTGTTACCAGGAGGTACATGATGTAATGTCCACTCATAACAGACAGCCTTGACCCAGCTGTTTTGTTGTGCTAGACTGTTACTGAAAGACTAACCTCTGAACGCTTTCAACTGTGACTACTATACAGCTGTGGTAGCCTAATACTATACAGTACCAGATTTAACTAAAAAAAAACATTTTCCACCATTTAGCAGACATTCTTTTCCAGAGCAACTTACAGAAGCAATTAGGATTAAGTACCTTGCTCAGGGGCATGTCGACAGATTTATCACCTAGTTGGCTCTGGGATTCTGGCCCAACGATCTTAAACTACCTGCCGCCAAAGCAGACTACCTGCCGGCAAAGCAGCTATGGTAGCCTACTCGTGTTGAGAAATGATTAGAGTGCATCCTTTTCATTTGGACAGTGTCTTTATTGTACACACATACTTACAGATTCCGTTCTACATTAGTCAGAGTACTAGTCGTTTTAGCTAGCATTCCACTACTTGCCACATGTCATTTACCAAAAGAGTATGCCCCTCTTTGGCAAATTACACGGAGCACAAGAAGTGGAATGAAATAGCTGAAAAGAGACAGCAACCAGGCTAATTCTACATGAACATGAGAGCAGTTGGACTCGTGCATGAGTCTGATTCATATTGATGAAAGATTTAGTGTGAGTCTCCATGGTAACCGTCGCCTACACAGCCCACACAAACACTATCTGGAGTCATGATTGTAGGGGCTGTGAAAACAATTCTTCCCCAAAAACATCTGCATATAATTCTCCTCTATTGAAGCGGCTAAACTGACAACCCTATCCAGACCCCTCTCTCTCCCTCTGTCTCACTGCATACTTGTCTGTTTGTATCTACAGATACATCTATATCAGTCCACCTGTCTGTCGGTGGGAGAATCAAGAAATATTTGAGTAAAGTCCTCAACATTACCCATGTCCTAGCACTGGTTCCAATAGCGACGGTAGGCCTGGGCTACAGTAGGGCCTCCTGGGTCATGACCTGAAACATTTAAACTGAAACAAAAGTGAAAAAGTGCTGAATTGAACGTGTGGTTGCAGGCAGTGTTGCTCAGGTGAGAGCTTGGGGTTGTTAAGAATGTAAAAGTCTACAATCAAGCAACATACATTCAATGTATTTACAGTTATAACACAGACTCACAACACAAAAACACCCTACATTCAAATATTACATTAAAACCCATCTCTGAGAGTAAAAAAAAACAGGAAAAAGAGACTCATCCTTTTAATATGAAAAGAGCAGTAAGACAGTTATCCACAATCATCCCCTCTCTGATTCATTGTCGGTCAGTTGTCCTGAAGTTCTAAAGCAGACATTGGCCCCCGACCTCACGCCACTCATCTGCTTTTCATCTAATCAGCACAGGCCTGCTGGCTTCAGGCACAGCTAATTGGATGAGCCATGAGGGAAGGCTAGGCCATCGGCACCAGAGTGGAAGATAATAGGATAACCACACCAGCTCTGCTCACGCCTCCTCGCATGTCCAGCCTAGCAGTCACAGAGCTTAAAGCTTTGTACATCTGTACACCCATACAAACACACATACTCACACACAGCTCTCAGAATGATCTGTCTGTCAGTACACACACACATATGGCTCCCAAACAGTGAGTATGCTGGTGTCCGTTAGCCCCAAACCATCCAAGCCACCATATAGACTAACCCCTGACCACTAGCTGACCAGGACAGCCCCGAAAAAGCTGCTCCTCTCATCCATGTCGATGGCGGAGGCGTTGCTAACGGTGACGAGGAGGCGGTCCCCGGTGGCCAATGGGAACAGCCCTCCCTGGTGGGCAGAGTGTAGAGAGAACTGGGAATCCCGGGACCAGCAGGAGGTACGGCTGGTCTTCATTAGCAGAATGGGTACCGGATAGGACGACACCTGGAAGAGGGGGCACACAGCACCACCACTATACAGTAAGATATAACTGTTGAAACTGGAAAAACGTATTGGACAAGTTCAGATGGCACCTTAATTTCAAACCATTTTCTTGTTTAATGTCTACAAGCCCCCTGAACATGACCCTGGCCCTGTGAACTCACCTTCTTATAAACATACTGCAACATGGGCCTCCCCCTCTGCTCCCTCTCCTCTTCCACCTCTTCCTCCCCCTCCTCTCCCCCAGGGTGGGTGTGTCTGAAGTAGGTCTGGGCATAGATATAGTAGAGTCCTGGGCAAGGCACCACCAGCTCCCCATCAATCAATCGAACGTCCTGAAGGAATGCCAGCCCTTTATGCCCCTCCCACCACGAGATCTTCTGCCCCTGCACACGCCGCCCGGGAGAACCTGTGGCCAGACAGGAAGGAGACAGGTGTTAGTAGGCAGGGTCAAGGGTCAGGATTTAGACAGGGCTGGGTCTTAAGGCAAAATAGAATCAGTTAAGAATAATATAGAACAGCTCTAGTGAAGTAATATTTGATATATAAATATATATATGCATACCTCACATTCGACCCATAATAAGACTATGTAATTAATATGATCAAAGTATTAAAATATTGATTTGACTCCATAAAGAGGATTTAGCAATGGGTAAACAGGACTATTGTTGAGTTACATAAATTGTTTATCAAGAAAGGTTGGAGAGTTGATATTATCAAAGGCAGATATTTCATAACTTTGTAATGAATGAACTCACACAAGGCATAAACTTAAGTTACAAGGCATTATTAATCTGGGAATGATCAGAGAGATGGATACAAAGAATCCATGGAAAGAGAGAGAAGTCATAGCCTGAAAGGCCATGCTCCAAGAGTCCCTGGGGTGGAGAAAGAAAGTGCTAGAGTGTAGCGCACCAGAGCAGATCAGGAACAAAGAGAAAGAGTCAATGAATCTGAGACTCCTTTATAAACATCTGATTGTTTGGATTCAAAAGCTGAGTTGTTAACCAATAGCATTACTGTAAAGTTAACATCTAATCAGATAGAGCTACAGGATGTTATCACAACAGAACCTCTGCTTCACAGACGTGTGTGACAGAATGGGGGTGTCAAGAGCAACACAGAGAAGGCTGATTTCCTGAGAAGACAAACCCTCTTGCCTACAGTAGACAGGGCTGGGTCTTAAGACAGAATAGAATAGGTTAAGAATTGAACAGCCTCAATCCCCTGAATACCTACTGTATTATGGAAAGTGTGCTGCTCTAAAATGCCATAGAGCTCACATGGGACAGATATACTGCATATATTACCAGTTACTGTAGTGATATAAACTCAGCAAAAAAAGAAACGGCCCTTTTTCAGAACCCTGTCTTTCAAAGATAATTCATAAAAATACCCAAAATCCAGATTTCCATTGTAAAGGGTTCAATGAACCATAAATCGTGGCGGAAGTGTAGCCTAGTGGTTAGAGCGTTTGACTAGTAACCGGAAGGTTGCAAGTTCAAATCCCCGAGCTGACAAAGTACAAATCTGTCGTTCTGCGCCTGAACAGGCTGTCATTGAAAATATGAATTTGTTCTTAAATGACTTGCCTAGTTAAATAAAGGTCAAATTAAAAAAATAAACAATTAATGCAGGACACTAAAGAGGCCTTTCTGTTGATTCTGAAAAACACCAAAAGAAATATGCTCAGGGTCCCTGCTCATCTGCGTGAATGTGCCTTAGGCATGCTGCAATGAGATGTAGCTAGGGCAATAAATTGCAATGTCCGTACTGTGAGACGCCTACGACAGCGCTACAGGGAGACAGACAGCTGATCGTCCTCGCAGTGGCAGACCACGTGTAACAACACCTGCACAAGATCGGTACATCCGAACATCACAGGTGTGGCAACAACAACTGCCCGAGTTATGCCAGGAACGCACAATCCCTCCATCAGTGCTCAGACTGTCCGAGAGAGGCTGGACTGGCTTATAGGCCTGTTGTAAGGCAGGTCCTCACCAGACATCACTGGGCACAAACTCACCATTGCTGGACCACTGGCGAAAAGTGCTCTTCACTGACGAGTCACGGTTTTGTCTCACCAGGGGTGATGGTCGGATTCGAGTTTATCGTCGAAGGAATGAGCGTTACACCGATGCCTGTACTCTGGAATGGGATCGATTTGGAGGTGGAGGGTCCGTTAATGGTCTGGGGCGGTGTGTCGCAGCATCATCGGACTGAGCTTGTTGTCATTGCAGGCAATCTCAATGCTGTACGTTACCGGGAAGACATCCTCCTCCCTCATGTGGTACCCTTCCTGCGGGCTCATCCTGACATGACCCTTCAGCATGACATTGCCACCAGCCATACTGCTCATTCTGTGCGTGATTTCCCACAAGACAGGAATGTTGTGTTCTGCCATGCCCAGCGAAGAGCCCGGATCTCAATCCCATTGAGCACGTCTGGGACCTGTTGGATCATAGGGTGAGGTCCATTCCCCCCAGAAATGTCCGGGAACTTGCAGGTGCCTTGGTGGAAGAGTGGGGTAACATCTCACAGCAAGAACTGGCAAATCTGGTGCAGTCCATAAGGAGGAGATGCACTGTCATACTTAATGCAGCTGGTGGCCACACCAGATACTGACTGTTACTTTTGTCCCCTCTTTGTTCAGGGACACATTATTCCATTTCTGCTAGTCACATCTGTGTGACCAAACTTGTTCAGTTTGTCTCAGTTGTTGAATCTTATGTTCATACAAATATTTACGCATGTTAAGTTTGCTGAAAATAAACTCAGTTGACAGTGAGGGCGTTTCTTTTTTTTCTGAGTTTTTATAATCACTTTGAAGCTCTCCCCTCACTGTGGTGTACACACACACACACACACACACACACCTGAAAAACATAGCACACACAAGTGTGAGTCTAACCTGCATTCATCTAACACTCATCATCAGTATTCAAAGGGTTATACACACACACCCACAGTGTCTCTAGAGTATGAAGGGTGTAAACTAAAACATGTCTCACCTCCTCCCTCCCTCGCTGCTTTGGGAGCGAAGCTGCCAGTGACGTGGGCGGCAACTTTGGGGCGAGAAGAAGCCTGGTCCTCCATTGCCAGTGAGGGCAAAACCCTGGACATCTCATCTGACAGAGAGAGACAGAACATCAGTTAGTGTGGTCTTCAGTCAGTGATAACAGCATAGAACTTGTAAAATAGACACAGGGAACAAGGTGCTGTTTTGCTCCAGTTGTATGACTTAGTTCTATAGGTCAGACTGGTAATTACACTATATATACACAAAAGTATGGGTACACCCCTTCAAATTTGTGGATTCAGCTATTTCAGCCACACCCGTTGCTGACAGGTGTATAAAATTGAGCACACAGCCATGCAATCTCCATAGACAAACATTGGCAGTATAATGACCTTACTGAAGAGCTCAGTGACTTTTAACGTGCACAGTCATAGGATGCCACCTTTCCAACAAGTCAGTTTGTCAAATTTCCGCCCTGTTAAAGCTTCCCTAGTCAAATGTAAGTGCTGTTATTGTAAGTGGAAACGTCTAGGAGCAACAACAGCTCAGCTGTAAAGTGGTAGGCCACACAAGCTCACAAAACGGGACCGGAGAGTGCTGAAGCGCGTAGCACATAAACATCGTCTGTCCTTGGTTGCAACACTCACTACGAGTTCCAAACTGCCTCGAAGTAACGTCAGCACAATAACTGTTCTTTGGGAGCTTCATGAAATTTGTTTCCATGGCTGAGCAGCTGCACACAAGCCTAAGATCACCATGCGCAATGCCAAGCATCAACTGGAGTGGTGTAAAGCTCGCCGCCATTGGACTCTGGAGCAGTGGAAACGCGTTCTCTGGAGTGATGAATCACACTTCACCATCAGGCAGTCTGAAGGACAAATCTGGGTTTGGCAAATGCCAGGAGAACGTTACCTGCCCTAAATGCATAGTGTCAACTGTAAAGTTTGAGTCTGTTTTTCATGGTTCGGGGTTGACCTCAGTTCCAGTGAAGGGAAATCTTAACGCTACAGCATACAATGACATTCTAGACGATTCTGTGCTTCCAACTTTGTAGCAACAGTTTGGGGACGGCCCTTTCCCTTTGCATACAGAAATGGTTTGTCGAGATCGGTGCGTAAGAACTTGACTGGCCTGCACAGAGCCCTGATCTCAACCCCATCAAACACCTTTGGGATGAATTGGAACGCTGACTGCGAGCCAGGCCTAATCGCCCAACATCAGTGCCCAACCTCACTAATGCTCTTGTGGCTGAATGGAAGCAAATCTCTGCAGTAATGTTCCAACATCTAGTAGAAAGCCTTCCCAGAAGAATAGAGGCTGTTATAGCAGCAAAGGGGGGGACCAACTCCTTTATTAATCCCCATAAATGTTGAATTGAGATGTTCGACAAGCAGGTGACCACTTACACGACATGACCAAAAGTATCTCACCTCTAACTGCTGAGGAGATCTCCCTCTGATATCGCTGAAACAGAGACTGGAGAGAGACAGAGAGACAAAGAGAGAGATAAGGATAAGACACAGGCAATTTGTTTAACACATTTCAAATAAAAGCACAAAACAGTACTGCACAAACTGTGTGTGTGTGTGTGTGTGTGTGTGTGTCTCTGGCCAGGTGAGTACATTCCAGTGCTGATTAAACCACAGCGGAACCCATCCCGGACTGTACCATAAAGACCCCATTGTATGTCTGAAACTCTGCTGAGGGGAGTGAAGTTGCTGATCTTAGGTCAGTTTTGCGTTTCCCCCCCTAATGGTTAAAGGCCCAGTGCAGTCAAAATTGTGTTTTTTCCTGTATTTTGTAGCATATTGTACAACAACTGATGAAACGAACACTGTAAAAGTGTGAAAATGATAGCTGTTATTACCTGATAGATCCTGGTAGAAAATACAATCTATACTGAACAAAAATATAAACACAACATGCGACAATTTCAAAGATTTTACTGAGTTACAATTCATATAAGAAAATCAGTCAAATTTAAATAATTGCATTAGGCCCTAATCTATGGATTTCACATGACTGGGCATGGGTACAGCCATGGGTGGGCCTGGGAGGGTATAGGCCCAACCACTGGGGAGCCAACAATAATTCGTTTTTCCCCACAAAAGGGCTTTATTACATTGGCGGTAGCTTATGGTAGAGAAAGTAACAAAATTATGTGAAAACAGCTCTGTTGGACATTCCTGCAGTCAGCATGCCAATTGCACACTCCCTCAAAACTTGAGACTTTAGTGTTGTGTTACAAAACTGCAAATTTTAAAGTAGCCTTTTATTGTCCCCCAGCATAAGGTGACTGCACTGGGCCTTTAACCTGTGTAATGATCATGATGTTTAATCAGCTTGTTGATATGTCACACCTGTCAGGTGGATGGATAATCTTGGAAAAGTAGAAAAGCTCACTAATAAGGATGTAAACAAATTTGTTTTGGATTTTTTTATTTGAGCTCATGAAACATGGGGCTAACATTTTACATGTTGTCCAGTGTACACAGGACTTTCTAATCAGCATATTTTGCATGGGTGGAGTTTTGGCTAGCTTGGTGACATTACTAGGCGGTAAATTAGACCAATAACAAAGAGAGTTCCAAACCTCTTTGCCAATAACAGCTAGTTTTCCCCTCCCAGGCAGACCAATCCCAGGCTGTTTTAGCAAAATTCTTACATGAGAAATAGTTTTTGTTAAAAAGCCATTTTTGTTTATTTTTGACAATTTTTATGAAAACCTCTGTAATAGTACATACAGTACTTACTTGTTACCCAGAAATGATTTGATACTGATATAAAAATGGTTGCATTGGACCTTTAAAATTAGGATTAAGGGAGAATAATCTGATCCTAAATCTGTGGTTAATGGTAAATTCCATAGGAAGCACCTGTCCTTTTTATTTTATTTAGCTAGGCAAATCAGTTAAGAACCAATTCTTATTTACAATGACGGCCAACCCCGGGCCAAACCCTAACGACGCTGGGCCAATTGTGCACCGCCCTATGGGACTCCCAATCACGGCCGGTTGTGATGCAGCCTGGGTCTGTAGTGACACCTCTAGCACTGAGATGCAGTGCCTTAAATCAAATCAAATCAAATGTATTTATATAGCCCTTCGTACATCAGCTGATATCTCAAAGTGCTGTACAGAAACCCAGCCTAAAACCCCAAACAGCAAGCAATGCAGGTGTAGAAGCACAGTGGCTAGGAAAAACTCCCTAGAAAGGCCAAAACCTAGGAAGAAACCTCGAGAGGAACCAGGCTATGTGGGGTGGCCAGTCCTCTACTAGCTGTGCCGGGTGGAAATTAGACCGCTGCACCACTCGGGAGCCCTCCTGGAAGATCTGGGCCCCGTGCCAGGCAGATACCTACTCGATGAGGATATGTATGTGTGTGTGAGTGTGAGTGTGTGTTACCTTCTCTATGAGGGTGTGTAGTTGCTGTGTGACCTGCCAGCAGGGGTCTCCTCTCCCCTCGGTCGGGGAGCGCACATACCCCCCTCTGAGGTCAGACCGTGTCAGACAAGACACACTGCTCCTTGCAAATGTCTCCTTCATCTGAATAACACACACACACACACATTTAATTTCAATAATACACACCTCCTACATAACACAATGTGTATTGTCGTTGGGGGTACTTGGGGGACCGGAGTTGAGAAACAAACTGTAGTTTACTTCAGGGCCTCCCTTTTACACTTTTACACTGAAACTAATACTGCCATGTTCAAATGGAGTGACTGTCTAAAGTCTTTATAAGTAACATTCCTCTGTATATGTATTTTAGGTTTCAGTTTCCTACTGTATACAGGTTGGTAATGATTAACATCCACAAACACTGATGACAATCACTGAGAGGTAGACAGAGAGAACTAGAGAGGGACAGAGGAAAGAGAGCTGGGGGAGTGCTAGGGGGAGGGAGAGAGGGGGGGGGAGTATGGGGAAGCAGAGAGGGAGAGGGGGGAGGGAGAGAGGGGGGAAGCAGAGAGGGAGAGTCAGCATTGTTGCTCAATCATTATGGAAATAATCTAGGTTACTAAAGTACAATCAAATCAAACTGCATTTGTCACATGCTTCATAGACAACAGGTGTAGACTAACAGTGAAATGCTTCCTTACAGGTCCATTTCCAACAATGCAGAGAGAAAGAGAAGATAGAACATGTCATTAAAATAGAGTTCAGCTGCAGGAGAGGATAACACAGAATGCCTAACAAAAAGTCAATCATTTACAGTTTCACTAGCACTTGAACAATGCACTTGAGAACGCACTAAACTTTCCCTGCAAAAATAAGGTGAAACAACAAGCAAACAATAAAGCTGGAAAATTGGCATATCAATAGTCTGAGTTTTGGCTCTCTACACAGAACTCCCTTGTATCCCAGCACAGCACTACAACTCACAAACACGGTTTATTTTACAGAATGCACTGAGCGTTCTCTGTTGTGCACACATATGCAATTTTTTTTACAATATTATTTTTCCACCTTTATTTAACTAGGTAGGCCAGTTGAGAACAAGTTCTAATTTACAACTGCGACCTGGTCAAGATAAAGCAAAGCAGTGCGACACAAAAACAACACAGTTACACATAAACAAACGTACAGTCAATAACCCAATTTTAAAAAATCATTTTTTTTAACATTAAACAAACAATTCAGGTAATTAACTTGCAAGGCAACACGTTTTCCTGCAAAAGCTTTATTGGAGAAAACCTACTTTCTCCAACTGTATGCGCACTGCCACTGCGCAAGACATCGCATAAACACAAACAACCCGTGTCAAATACATTTCAATTGCTTTCATCGTTGGCCTACAGACTTTGTTTGCCCGAAACAATGGGGCCAATGGAATAGTCCCAAAAGTGCAAATGTCAGGCTACATCAAGCGACCTTATATACTTTAATAGTAAGTGTCTGTATACTACACTCCTTCTTTCCTGGTTCTTACCGTGTTGAGGACGTTGGTGAAGTAGAGCACGGTGACGGTAACGGCCACGGTCTGCAGCAGAATGGCCGCGAGCAGCAGAACCCCGAGAAATGTGAAGCCGCTCGAGCCTCCCGCCATACCGACCACCGCCTCGCGCCCTGCTCTGCTACGCTCCGGTTTCAGAACAAAAGCGGTGAAGAGAGAGTAACTATAACTTCTGCCCCCTTCCTCCCGCACAGAAAGAGAGAGGTAGAGGGAGGAGAGGGAAAGAGAGAGGGAGGAGCAGGCAAGGCCACGGTGAAGAACAAAAACATGACTTGAGTCATGGAGAAGATTTCGGTTCTGGATAGAGCTGAACCAACACTGATACGCAGTTATTATTAGGCTAGGAAGTCAGTCTGCTATAGACTATCTGTTGTTGATCAAAGAGATTTAGGCCCAACGCTATAGGCCTATCCATCTGCCCTTCTATTCAACCACTGTAGGTATTGCATATAGCTACGTGGCAATAATAAATGTTTATATTATTCCATTGTTCTATTCCAAACGAAAAACAGGATTATTCTGTTCAGTTTATACATGGATCTTGTTTCTCTGTTTCTGTATTGTAAACATCTGGCCTCAATCTGTGCTCCATGCATGCGTGTCCCCTGAGAGTCTCGGATTTATTCGGTTTCACTTGGTATTCTGAGTGTGGGGGGGGGGGGTTCAGTCAGTTCCTTGTTCTTATTAGTTCCAGTTGAAATGTGTGTGTGTGTGTGTCTGTCCTCTCCCAGCCAGCTCTGTTTCGGGGACATGGGGAGGTCTGAGTGATAGAGTCATCATCATTATCCCTGCTGAGAGTGGGTGGACAGGAGTCACTTTATCTATGATGTTACACACACACACACACACACACACACACACACCACAAGATAACTTTTTTACTCCCCAAATCCCTCTCCCTCTCTCCAATTTTTCAGTTCTTTCCCAACTTTGTCCTCTAAAAATACTCAACTACTAATGCTACTACTACTAATAATAATAATACTGTACTACTACTAATAATACTGTACTACTACTAATAATAATACTGTACTACTACTACTACTACTACTACTACTACTACTACTACTAATACTGTACTACTACTACTACTAATAATAATACTGTACTACTACTACTAATAATAATAATACTGTACTACTACTAATAATAATACTGTACTACTAATAATAATAATAATACTGTACTACTACTACTACTAATAATAATACTGTACTACTACTAATAATAATACTGTACTACTACTAATAATAATACTGTACTACTACTAATAATAATACTGTACTACTACTAATAATAATACTGTACTACTACTAATAATAATACTGTACTACTAATAATAATAATACTGTACTACTACTAATAATAATAATACTGTACTACTAATAATACTGTACTACTACTACTAATAATACTGTACTAATAATAATAATACTGTACTACTACTACTAATAATACTGTACTACTAATAATACTGTACTACTACTACTAATAATAATAATAATACTGTACTACTAATAATACTGTACTACTACTACTAATAACTGTACTAATAATAATAATACTGTACTACTACTAATAATAATACTGTACTACTACTACTAATAATAATAATACTGTACTACTAATAATAATAATAATAATATTGTACTACTACTACTAATAATACTGTACTAATAATAATAATACTGTACTACTACTACTACTACTAATAATAATAATAATAATAATACGGTACTGCTACTCTACTCCCCCACTCTCTATTTTCTGTTTCTTTCCCAACTCTCTCTCTCTAGACCTTGATGTTGACATGACCTCCTCAGAACTCTCTCCCAGCTAAACAATTCAGTCAACCACACGGCTGTAACACACACACACAGACAGACACACACACACACACAATACAGCTAAACAATGCATCCATGACCATTGCAGTAATATCTGGCACACGCACACTACAGGGGGGTGGAAGGCGGGAGACAATAGAATGGGCCAATTGAAAGATTGGGAATCAGAGAACTGACCAATGGCCAATGAGGAAATGTTGGGTTTTCCAGAGTTCTGTTTTTGGCATTGTTTATTTTTTCTGACGCCAGGAAAAGCCCCAACTAAAGTTGATATACTGACTGTGTGACTGTGTGTGTGTGTGTGTAACTAGCACCATTGCAGTGGGAGCTGCTAACTCAATGCCTCATTTCACTTCAGGAATCAGGCAGTCAGTCAGAACCAACCTACAACATGGGGAGAGAGAGAGAGAGGGGAAGAGAGTGAGATACAATATCAGAAGCTCTTTTCTACCTGGTGCTAACATGCACCCTTTGTCATGATCTGGTTCACATCCTCATTGTGCCCACATTTTTAGACAGGTGTAAACAATTAAAGGACACACGGATTTGATTGTGATCAGCTCATCCTGACCACCTCCTCAATCAAGTGTAAACATATCTGGATGGTCAAACCATTTAAAATATCATTATACCAGCCTCTAATTTCATTGACAGGTAGCACTGTTGACTTATTGCATCAGTAATGGTCTTAAAATAAATACATTCATTTTTTTTTTTTTAAGAATATCCATTGGATAATTTGCATACACGGAAGCCCCAGCTTATATATGTAAGCATTTCACTGTTAGTCCACACCTGCTGTTTACAAAGCATGTGACAAATAAGATTTGATGTGATTTCACTTTCCAGATCTGTCTACATTAGTAAGATATCTAGGCACAATGCGTGCCTGACTACCTCCGGAGGTGGTCAGAAAAAATGTGATCACAATGCATCTTTTAATCATCTACATCTGTCTGAAAATGTGGGCACAATCAGAATATGGAAGTCATCTTTTTTAATTTAACTAGGCAATTCAGTTGAGAACAAATTCTTATTTACAATGACGGCCTACACCAGCCAAATCAAGACGACACTGGGCTAATTGTGCGCCGCCCTATGGGACTCCCAATCACAGCCAGTTGGGATACAGCCTGGATTCAAACCAGGGTGTCTTTAGTGACCCTTCTAGCACTGAGATGCATTGCCTTAGACCGCTGTGCCACTCGGGAGCCCAAGACAAAGGATGCATGTTAGAACCAGGTATAAACAGGGCTAGATACAGACTGTCTTTATGTTGGTCTCTAGCACACTGCCCTGAAGCACACACTCTCACTCTCTCTACCCCTCTTCCTCCCATTCTTTCTCTCTTTCCCTACTTCTTCCTCCCTTACTCCCCCCTCCATCTCTCTCCCTAATTCTCCCTGTCAGGAAGCAGTGAACAATGTAACCTTTACTCTCAGTGATAACATTCTCCTCTCACATTACCCCATCGACTCCCACACTTCTTTTTTCACATCCTCTCCATTTTCATTCTGTAGGTTTTGTTTTCTTTTGAAATAATCATCCAGCAGCATGTGATTAACAGGTTACTCCCCAGGGCACAGAGACTAACTCCCCAAACAAGGTCAGGGACACGCACAAACACACTGACATGCAGTCACTAACATGTAGTCACTTGCGTACACACACACACACTCAGATGTGTTGATCGAGCATGTACTGTACCTGTTCACTTTCTACTGTCATGTCACAGGTCATGTGATCATCTGATGGGTCAGGTTACCCTCTTCCTCTTCAGGGTATGAGAAAGAAAAGAGATAGAGAGACAGAGACCAGGAAAGAAAGGAAGGCAGAAGTTGAGAAAGAGAATGCGAAGGGAGAGCGTGAAAGATAGGGAACCTGTTCTAATTTTCTAATTCTCAATTTGGGACGTCATCTCCTGCCTAAAACCTTCTGCTACCATTCAATTCACGGCACTAGCTGGCGTGCTAGTGTGTATGTATGTGTGTGTTAGTGTATGTGTGTGCACTGTATGTATGTATCTGTCTGTGTGTGTGATTTTACCCTGTAGCAATAAAGAGACGTGCCACTCAGTTTCAAAACTCCCTGGAGGTTCAAACTGCATTCTTTAAACTGGAACAGCACACACACACACACACAAAATTTTTCTTTTTAACAGGAAGAAAATGTTTTACCTCCTGAGTGGCGCAGCCGTTTAAGGCAATGCAACTCAGTGCAAGAGGCGTCACTACAGTCCCTGGTTCGAATCCAGGCTGTATTACATCCGGCCGTGATTGGGAGTCCCACAGGGCAGCACACAATTGGCCCAGCGTCGTCCGGGTTACGGTTTGGCTGGGGTAGGCCATCATTGTAAATCAGCATTTGTTCTTAACTGACTTGCCTAGTTAAATCAAATTAAAACATTTTTCACCTGTAAGTACACTGCTCAAAAAAATAAAGGGAACACTTAAACAACACAATGTAACTCCAAGTCAATCACACTTCTGTGAAATCAAACTGTCCACTTAGGAAGCAACACCGATTGACAATACATTTCACATGCTGTTGTGCAAATGGACAACAGGTGGAAATTATAGGTAATTAGCAAGACACCCCCAATAGAGGAGTGGTTATGCAGGTGATAACCACAGACCACTTCTCAGTTCCTATGCTTCCTGGCTGATGTTATGGTCACTTTGAATGCTGGCGGTGCTTTCACTCTAGTGAGACGGAGTCTACAACCCACACAAGTGGCTCAGGTAGTGCAGCTTGTCCAGGATGGCACATCAATGTGAGCTGTGGCAAGAAGGTTTGCTGTGTCTGTCAGCGTAGTGTCCAGAGCATGGAGGCACTACCAGGAGGCAGGCCAGTACATCAGGTGACGTGGAGGAGGCCGTAGGAGGGCAACAACCCAGCAGCAGGACCGCTACCTCCGCCTTTGTGCAAGGAGGAGCACTGCCAGAGCCCTGCAAAATGACCTCCAGCAGGCCACAAATGTGTATGTGTCTGCTCAAACGGTCAGAAACAGACTCCATGAGGGTGGTATGAGGGTCCGACGTCCACAGGTGGGGGTTGTGCTTACAGCCCAACACCGTGCAGGACGTTTGGCATTTGACAGAGAACACCAAGATTGGCAAATTCGCCACTGGCGCCCTGTGCTCTTCACAGATGAAAGCAGGTTCACACTGAGCACGTGAGACAGACGTGACAGTCTGGCAACGCCGTGGAGAATGTTCTGCTGCCTGCAACATCCTCCAGCATGACCGGTTTGGCGGTGGGTCAGTCATGGTGTGGGGTGGCATTTCTTTGGGGAGCCGCATAGCCCTCCATGTGCTCGCCAGAGGTAGCCTGACTGCCATTAGGTACCGAGATGAGATCCTCAGACCCCTTGTGAGACCATATGCTGGTGCGGTTGGCCCTGGGTTCCTCCTAATGCAAGACAATGCTAGACCTCATGTGGCTGGAGTGTGTCAGTAGTTCCTGCAAGAGGAAGGCATTGATGCTATGGACTGGCCCGCCCGTTCCCCAGACCTGAATCCAATTGAGCACATCTGGGACATCATGTCTCGCTCCATCCACCAACGCCACGTTGCACCACAGACTGTCCAGGAGTTGGCGGATGCTTTAGTCCAGGTCTGGGAGGAGATCCCTCAGGAGACCATCCGCCACCTCATCAGGAGCATGCCCAGGCGTTGTAGGGAGGTCATACAGGTACGTGGAGGCCACACACACTACTGAGCCTCATTTTGACTTGTTTTAAGGACATTACATCAAAGTTGGATCAGCCTGTAGTGTGGTTTTCCACTTTAATTTTGAGTGTGACTCGAAATCCAGACCTCCATGGGTTGATCAATTTGATTTCCATTGATAATTTTGTGATTTTGTTGTCAGCACATTCAACTATGTAAAGAAAAAAGTATTTAATAAGAATATTTAATTCATTCAGATCTTGGATGTGTTATTTTAGTGTTCCCTTTAGTTTTTGGAGCAGTGTATATTACAATACTGTGCTCAGAACAGGAAGTTAGCTGAACCAATACACGCCACTGAAACTTCAGATCCATTTAGACTCAACATCAGATAAAATATATATTTTATGTACATATATTCATTAGTTTAAATTCTCTCCAGTGATAATATAAAACTTCACAGTTTTGAAGCTCAAACGGAGGCCTTTGTTCCCTACCAGTTTACAGTCAGTTGATTCTTGGAAGGGGTTTTCTAATCTGTAGGGCACAACAGTGTCACCATCTGTCTAGTAGTGGTATTACACCCAGGGTCAATAGCCAGGCCCAGAGCCATATGTCTAAATGTATGACTTTGGCCAGGCCTAAAGTACATTGAAATGTCCGAGTGGTCAACAAATATCAGGCAAAATGAAAACACATCAACATAATACGCCAAACCAATAGCTACGTACATTGTGTGAGAAAAGAGGACAGATCTTTCTAAAATAAAAGCCCATTTGGAATACCTGGAATTCCTGGTTCACATGGCTTTATATCTTCACATAACACAAACACCTGATCCTTTGATGGATTTAGAACAGACAATATTCCTTATACTAAAAAAACACACGTGTTCTATGGTCAATGTTCTCTCTGCACATAACATATCTTCACACTGGGCACAGACGTCATTTCAACGTGTAGGTTTGATTTACATTTGGTTGAGTTGTCAATAACGTAAATTCAACGTGAAATCAACAAACAATTTCACCATGTCATTGGATTTAGGTCAAAAGTTGTGTGAAAAAAATGACAAAATTCCCTTAGGTTAATGACTTTTTGCAAATCCAATCAGTTTTCATCACATTTTTTTTAAGTGGAAAAAATGTTGATTCATCTTTTGCCCAGTGAGTTACTTCATTTCTAAAATAATATCTATAAAAAATACTTTTCAGCCTGTCTGGTCTCATGCCGTGTCAGATTCTCTCTTAGTGGTCCTATACCCTGGTAAAACACTGTTCCTCGGGGGCTGTAGTTAAAACATGTGGTGAGGTCTGTTTTTGGCCCTCTTCTGCCTGCTTCTCTAAGCTTGGAATGGTCAAATAAATAAATACAACATATTATTGCACAACCCAGAGATTCCACACAGATGTGTATGTTGGTCAGTCTTTCAGTGTATCAGACTGTTAGCATTCAAAGCTTTAAATCAGTTTCCATAGACAGCTGACAGTTCACGGTCTTTACATTGAACAACCACAGGATCAGCTAGGTAGTCAAAAGGAAAGAGGCATGGGAGGTGTGGTTGTCTGGTTGCCTGGACATTTTAGTCCTAGTGGTGCTCCTATTGGGTTCTAGGTTGTGATCCTATAGTTTTGATTCTCAACATAACTTGGGTTCCATAGGGTTCTGTCGTGGTCTAGACTACTATTTTAGATGGTCTGGTCACACAAATTTCCTAAGTGGCAAAGGTCCGGATGGGTATTGTCATCTGTCGGCGTAGTAACAAACCCGCCCTTCGCAACGCATGTAACTCTAAACTGTTCAAACAATTCACACCCCTTCTGCTGGCGGAGACAAAACGTAGCAGTTTTAAAGCAAATTTTCTGTAATTCCCCACATTTTGACATGGGGCAAAAAAAACTGTTGCAGTTTTAAAGCAAATTTCCTGCAATTCTACACATTTTGCCATGTCTTCTTATGTGTGTTCATATGATACCTGAGTGATTCAACAAAATCCATGGGGGCCCCCTTGGGGTCGAGTCCCCTGCCCATGATAACTACTCAACAGCAGTAAGTTAAAAGCCTGATTGATTTCTTAAAAAATAGATTTTAAACACACTGTCCGTATCGACCCTATTCTGGGTCCGATTCCAGACCGCGGTCCGCCTGTTGAGTATGGCTGTTCTAGAGGTTGTGGTCTAGCCACTGGATGTAGTTGTCCAGACTCCTCTGGCCAACGGAGGACAAAAACGGCCAAAAGGAGAAGACCATGCAGCCGTGGAAACCGTCGTCATAGTGAACACTGGTAACCGTGACGCCCGCGTCCTGTAGTCTCCTGGCGTACATCAACCCATCGTCCCTCAGAACATCGAACTCACACGTCATCACGTACGCTCGCGGCGTTCTACCCAGAATCCCCTGTTCTGCAAGCAACGGCGCCGCTCGCACATCCACCAACCCCGGCACTATCCCCGTGACCTCCCGCGACCCAGTCTCTATGCCAACGGGCAGGTAATGCTTTTGGTGTTTGGCCGCGAGCAGGGAGGTCCAGTTGAGATGAGAACGGATGGAAGGAGAGATGGAGGGATGAAGGAGGGAGGAGGGGGAGGAGAGGAGATGAGGGAGGAGAGAGGGATCAGCCCCCAGGTAAATCAGCCAGAACCTAGAGAGCGAAAGGAAGGTTAGTAACAGGCGTGTGTGTGTGTGTGTGTGTGTGTGTGTGTGTGTGTGTGTGTGTTGTACCTGGCCATGAGGTGTCGGTGCAGGATGGGTACGTTGTGGTTCTGTTGGTAGGACGGGGTGTTCAGGTCTAGAGCCTGGAGGACTGGGTAGATCAACGCCTGGATACTGAACTTCACACTCATACTGTCATCTGCAGAAATCTGTGGCCAGAAAAAAAATGTGAGTGTGTGTGTGTTTATGTGTGTGAGTGTGTGCATGTGTGTAAGTTTACATGTGTGTACCCGCTGGGCCACGGCTGCAGCAAGGTTCCCCCCAGAGCTGTCTCCAGACACCCCCACCCTGGCTGGGTTGACCCCAAAGTGCTGCAAGACCTCTGGGGACAGGAAGGCCCTGGACGCTGCTAGAGCATCATGGTACTGGTCTGGAAACACTGAATCAGGGGCCAAGCGGTAACTATGGTAACAACAATTAAAACACCATAAGTTAAGTTAGTATAAGTGCCTTGCTCATGGGCACAATGGTAGCCTTCCGGTTTCCAGTTCGGTTCCCATATGATTTATGTAGATATATTTTTTAAGTATTATTCTGATACTCACTCAACCGACACAACGACTGTATCCAGCTCTTCAGCCATCCTCCTACACAGCAGGTCATAAGATCTCATTCCTACACATACATACAAATGCAGAACATTTTGTGCATAAACACATATGGAATGTTTAAAAAGACACTCTAGCACACACACACTTACGTCCGCTGCCAAGGGCCCATCCCCCACCATGGAAGTAAAGCACTCCCCTCCTGAGCTTGGCTCCTCCTCCAACTGGCTGGAACACTCGTGCGGGTACGCCCCCCAAGGCAGAGTCAGTGACACGTACAGTAGGACTAGACCATGGCTCAATCACCTCCAACCGAGACACCACAGAGTTCAACATATGGACACTGTGACACAACCCTAGAGCTTGCGCCGCATCACCCTGGAACACACACACACGCTCAGTTTAATATCTGCACACAGTGATGGGATGTAAAAACTACAACCAGCCATCCAGATATACTGTATAGGGTGTGGGGACTGGTACTGCAGGTCTCAGTGTGATCAGTGTGTGTAATCTTCTACAGTATTACTAATAAGCTAGGTAGGTGTTTGGACTGGTAGTTCAGGTTAGGTAGAGACACAGGTTAAGGCGTGTTGATGACTCTCAGCCACTCCCCACTCTCTATTTCATCAGATCCTTACTGTTGTTGACCACTGTTGCACAAGGCCAGGCTACTTTCTGGAAAAGAATGCAGTTTCTGGAAAAGAATGCAGTGTACTCAACTTATCACCACACAAGGCCTGTGTGTATGTCCTTATTGTAGCTGGCCAATGATAGAGGTTCAAAGTTCAGACAGTCTGGTCAAGTAAAGGCCTATAATGTCATGCTACTATTCTCCAACCCAAAACACTATTACCAGAGGTGTCATGCCCATAGGGGGCACAGGGGTACGTGCCCCCACAGATACATCATTTGTTTTACTTTTTCTCTGTGACACTACTAGCCACTTAGCAATTATTTGAAGCTGGGTTTAACTAGCCCAGATTGGGAACCTATCTCCCAACCTCATAACTAGCTACCAAGAAGCCATTTCAGGCTATCAATCAAGTTAGACAAGCTAGCTTGTCCATCTATCTTAGCTGGCATGCCTGCTGGCAATGTTGGTAGAGTTTAGAAAAGCAATGTACTGAATAAGACCCAGATATTAGCAGAGATGCAGAGAAGCATATTTAGTTTGTTTAAAAAAAGAACCACTAGTCAGCAGTATACAGATAGCTCAAGAGGTATGCTTAGATATGATGAAATATAGTTGTATTGGCCTCCCACGTGGCGCAGTGCTAAGGCGCCACTACAGCCTGGGGTTCACCACTACAGCCTGGGACCCCATAGGGTGGCACACAATTGGCCCAGCGACGTTTGGGTTAGGGGAGGGTCGAACTTTGTTTCCTCCGACACATTGGTGCGGCTGACTTCCAGATTAAGTGAGCAGTGTTAAGAAGCAGCGTGTTTTGGCGGGTCATGTGTTGTAGTATGTGTCGAATTGCTACACTTTATCTTGGCCAGGTCGCAGTTGCAAATGAGAACTTGTTCTCAACTAGCCTACCTGGTTAAATAAAGGTGAAATAAAACATTTAAAATGTTTCAGAGGACGCATGTCTCGACCGTCGCCTCTCCCAAGACTGTTGGGGAGTTGCAGCAATGAGACAAGGTCTTAACTAAATTGAGGAGAAATGGGGTAAAAAATATATATATATATATAGAAATAGACCGATTGTTTTTACATAGAATTAAGCATATTTATTATGGCTCAAGATTGCAGGGGAAAGCTGTCTCAGGTGTTTGAAAAATGTTCAATTCTCAAATGTATTCCCCAGACCACATCCCTTACATACTTTGTGCCACCACAGATTTTTGGGGTGCATGACGCCCCTGATTGGTGCCCTTAATGGACTGTCAAGGTACGATAGGTTATTTGACTGTCCTGTGGGCTGTATGACCTGATGGGACTCATAGGCTAACCAGTTCACTGCACTAATGTCATGAACCGACTAATTATATTATTCAATACTATTTACAGCAAAACACCTGCCTTAACTAATACGTTCTATTCTATTTTCAAGTCATTACCAGTCAGTCCTACCGCATGTATGAAGCTCCGGAACAGCGCGTCCAGCAGAATGAGCTTCCAGGGCTCGCTCACCGCACTCGGTAACGGAGTATAGACGTAGTAGGCAGCCGCCACCGACAGCAGCACGCCCCCGGACCAGCGGAGCCTCATAACTGCAGGGAAAACGGACTGTCACCGGGGTACGTTCACCCGATAAAAGAGATGTGAATTGAATTCACGGTAACTCGTTTTTTTCTGTATCCCCGTGGTTGGTAGAGGTCGGTTTAACATTGGGGGTAAACCAGAAACGTAGCCAAGAATGAGGATTAATAGTGGTGTCAGAATAAAAGTCCTGTTATGATTTTTTTTTAATGGATTCCAAGTATTTTTGTTCAACAAGCCCATTAGAGTCCAGTAGGCCTACAATATAAAATCAGATACAAGAGCATCTGTTATCAATATTATACCTTTCAAAATAGGCCTATATGTTGTGGATTGCAGTCTGAGGTGGCTTTTATTTTGATGTTTGCTCCCGGCTTTTGCTTTCGAAAGTTAGCTGCATTACGTAAAAGCTGATAAGAAATCCTCAGGATTGCGTAAAGAGACGCGTAGCTCTCATGGGAACTGTAGTTTATACTAGTAAAACTATTCAGAGTCAACTACAACAAGATGGAGAACTTGACAAATGTTTCGTCAGGAATAATTGAATACGTTTGAAGGGACAACCACAAAGTCGATATATGTAATTAATAAGGAGTGACAATCAGTGCTGGGCTTGAACGTCTACTCACCCGTAGCATGAAGGCACAGAGTTTCTAAACCCAGAGACGCAACATCGCAAACTGTCACGTTTTCATGTTCGTCAAAAACAACTTTAAGGAATGCCTGATTTGACGTTCGCATTTCGGCATGACACGACCATTACACCCGCCGACGTGTTTCTAAGCATGAGTTTAACTAGCCAACGTAGCCATGACATCGCCTACAAGTGTTCTCGGGGATTTCTATCGCAGAGGCAGTTTCTGCCTATCTTCACACTGTACTGTCTTTGATAAAGGTCTCTTGCCTTTTTATGTGAAAGTGTCATTCTCTTCTTCTGCCACCAGATAGCAGCATCTAAATGGCCTCAAAAATACACTGCCTTCTGAAAGTATTCAGACACCTTTGACCTCAAAATGTTGTTACGTTAGTCTTATTCCTTATCAATTTACACACAATACCCCATAATTACAAAGAAAAAACAGGTTTTTAGACATTTTTGCTAATTTATATATATATATAAAAAAAACTTTAATATCACATTTATGTAAATGTTGTCTTAGGTCTCTCTTTATGTAGTGCTGTGTTGTCTCTTGTCGTGTGTTTTGTCCAATTAAATTTATATATATATATATATATATATATATATATATATATATATATATATATATATATATATATATATATATATAAAATTAATTATATTAATTAATTATATTATTATATATATATATTTTTTTTTTATCTCAGTCCCCGTCCCTGCAGGAGGCCTTTTGCCTTTTGGTAGGCCGACAGTGAAAATAAGAATTAGTTCTTAACTGACTTGCCTAGTTATTAAATATAATTTTTTTAAGTATTCAGAGCCTTTACCCAGTACTTTGTTGAAGAACCTTCGACAGCGATTACAGCATTGAGTCTTCTTGGGTATGACGCTACAACCAAATACAATGCTTTTATTTTTTTTATTTTTTTTTATTTAGGAATAACTTGTTCCTTGCCACCCATTCTGAAACTAACTGCAGCTCTTTAAGTGTTGCAGTGATTTCACTCACTGTAGTAGCTGACGTGGATAGTGTTGAGTCATCCGCATACATAGACACACTGGCTTTACTCAAGGCCAGTGGCATGTCATTAGTAAAGATTGAAAAAAAGTAAGGGGCCTAGACAGCTGTCCTGGATAATTCCTGATTCTACCTGGATTATGTTGGAGAGGCTTCCATTAAAGAACACCTTCTGTGTTCTGTTAGACAGGTAACTCCTTGTCCACAATATTGCAGGGGGTATAAAGCCATAACACATATGTTTTTCCATCAGCAGACCATGATCGATAATGTCAAAAGCCGCACTGAATTCTAACATAACAGTTGCCAGAATCTTTTTATCATCAATTTTTCTCAGCCAATCATCAGTCATTGGTGCTTACTAAGGGTCGGTAACAGGCTGATTGGTCGGCTATTTGAGCCAAAAAGGGGGCTTTCCTATTCTTGGGTAGCGTAATTACTTTTGCTTCCCTCCAGGCCTGAGGGCACATACTTTCTAGTAGGCTTAGATTGAAGATGTGGCAAATAGGAGTGGCAATATTGTCCGCTATTATCCTCAGTAATTTTCCAGCGTTTGTTGCTGGCATGTCATGCCTAAGTTTGATAATCTTGCCAATTAAATAATCATTAAAGTAAATGGCAATATCAGTGGGTTTTGTGATGAATGAGCCATCTGACTCAATGAATGATGGAGCTGAGTTTGCCTTTTTGCCCAAAATTTCATTTAAAGTGCTCCAAAGCTTTTTACTATCATTCTTTATGTAATTTCTTTGTTTCATAGTGTAGGTTCATCTGCTTTTTATTGAGTTTAGTCTCATGATTTCTCCATTTGCAGTACATTTGCCAATCAGTTGTGCAGCCAGACTTATTTGCCATTTTGCCTCATCCCTCGCAACCATACCATTTTTTAATTCCTCATCAATCTACGAGGATTTAACAATTTGCAGTCATTTTCTTAATGTAACTGGAATAAGCAATTTCATAAATGTGTCAAGTGCAGCGTCTGTTTGCTCCTCATTACACACCACAGACCAACACATATTCTTTACATCAACAACATAGGAATAGCTACAAAACTTATTGTATGACCTTTTATAAACTATATTAGGCCCAGTTTTTGGGACTTTGGTTTTCCTAGATATGGCTACTATATTGTGATCACTACATCCGTAGTACTACTATCCGCCCATTACTACCCCTCATATCATTTGTTGAACCTTTTACAGGCCCAAAAGAAGCAGGTTAGCATACGCCCACTGCTCCCGGTGATAGGTCCAGACCTCCCACAGCAGGCAGTGCCCTGTCAGATCCAGAGAGAGGGAAAGGAGCCGAACTCAACGACGAAGTCTCTGCTGGAGTCAGCATAGTTGGAGTCAGCACAGCCGTTGCAGACACAGGCAATCCCGGCGATGAAGCCACAGGTAGATCAGACACCAGAACGAGAAGCTATTCCTTATGTCAATCTGCTCCGAACCTCTTGCAGACACTCCAGTCCTCTTAGCAGCATGCCACTGCCTTCGGTTTCCACGACTTGTGACATGGGACCAACACTAATTGGAACAATCCTCTTGCTGTTCTCCGTCCACTCCACTACAAGATGGAGGAGGACAAGAAGATGGAGACGACTTCCTCTGCATGCAAGTTCCAGGTAGCAAAGGCCATTCGTGTAGGGACAGATGACAAGGCGGGTATACATTCATCAGGCCGGAACGGCGTCCAGTCACAGGAGTTAAGAATGAGAAAGTTCCAATTTGCGTTTTCCCCATAAGTTCATGCAGAATTGAAATGTGCTTGCTAAGGATAGCTACCTCATTCCTGTAAACCTCTGCAAGCAAACAATTGTTGCATTGTCAATATTGTTCCGGATAAGAATGTAATAAACACAGCTTCGACATCGCTGGAAAAGTTAGTTTGCTATTCCTGTCACGACTTCTGCCGAAGTCGATGCCTCTCCTTGTTCGGGCGGTGCTCGGCGATCGACGTCACCGGTCTTCTAGCCATCATTGATCTATGTTTAATTTTCCATTGGTTTTGTCTGGTCTTCTTACACACCTGGTTCCAATCCAATCCCATTCATTATATGTTGTGTATTTAACCCTCTGTTTCCCCTCATGTCCTTGTCAGAGATTGTTTATTGTTATGTTCATGTTTTATGGATTGGTGTGCAACGGGTTTCTTGTACCCACATTTTATTATGGACTTTGGTTTTGGAGTTTTTGTTTTGAGTTATTAAAATACTCCAGTTATACCAAGTTTGATTCTCCTGCGCTTGACTTCCCTGCCACCTACATACACGACGTGACAATTCCAGGCGATGTGGGCTCCATTGCAACCTAGCTAGCTAGCTGGTAGCTGGTGTTGACATATATCCCAAAATAAAAACAAAATAAACATCGGAAACAACAGCGCGGAATAATAGGTCGAGGTGTGTTGAATTGTGTTTGGGAAATAAAGATAGACATGGTTTTATAAAGGTAGTGGTCATATTTAATTCAGTACAGAAATTTGTAGGCGGCTTAACTTACCCTGTCCTGGGACTAAACTTGTGTGCCAAGAGACCACTCTTTTTGGAAAAGCTATATGTTTTCAAAACTGCAATATGTACATAAATTCAGATTATGTCCGGGGATACACAACATCCTGAAATATACAGCACCAGTCAAAAGATTGTGTGCAAAGCTGTCACCAAGGCAAAGGGTGGCTACTTGGAAGAATCTCAAATATAAAATATATTTTGATTTGTTGAACACTTTTTTGGTTACAACATGATTCCATATGTGTTATTTCATAGTTTTGATGTCTTCACTATTACTCTACAATGTAGACAATAGTACAATTATAGAAAAACCCTTGAATGAGTAGTCCAAACTTTTGACTGGTACTGTGTATATACAGTTGAAGTCGGAAGTTTACATATACCTTAGTCAAATACATTTCAACTCAGTTTTTCACAATTTCTGACATTTAATTCTAGTAAAAATCCCCTGTCTTAGGTCAGTTAGGATCACCAATATATTTTAAGAATGTGAAATGTCAGAACAATAGTAGAGAAAATAATTTCTTTCAGCTTTCATTTCTTTCATTACATTCCCAGTGGGACAGAAGTGTACATACACTCAATTAGTATTTGGTATTATTGCCTTGAAATTGTTTAACTTGGGTCAAATGTTTTGGGTAGCCTTCCACAAGCTTCCCACAATAAGTTGGGTGAATTTTGGCCCATTCCTCCTTACAGAGCTGATGTAACTGAGTCAGGTTTGTAGGCCTCCTTGCTCACACATGCTTTTGTTTCTGGTTCTGCCCACAAATTTTCTATAGGATGGAGGTCAGGGCATTTTGATGGCCACTCCAATACCTTGACTTTGTTGTCCTTAAGCCATTTTGCCACAACTTTGGAAGTATGCTTGGGGTCATTGTCCATTTGGAAGACCCATTGGCGACCAAGTTTTAACCTCCTGTCGATGTCTTGAGATGTTGCTTCAATATATACACATCATTTTACTACCTCATGATGCCATCTATTTTGTGAAGTGCAACAGCCCCTCCTGCAGCAAAGCACCCACACAACATGATGATGCCACCCCCGTGCTTCACGGCTGGGATGGTGTTCTTCAGCTTGCAAGCCTCCCCCTTTTTCCTCCAAACATAACAATGGTCATTATGGCCAAACAGTTCTATTTTTGTTTCATCAGACCAGAGGATATTTCTCCAAAAAGTATGATCTTTGTCCCCATATGCAGTTGCAAACCATAGTCTGGCTTTCTTATGGCGGTTTTGGAGCAGTGGCTTCTTCCTTGCTGAGCGGCCTTTCAGGTTATGTCGATATCAGACTCATTTTACTGTGGATGTAGATACTTTTGTACCTGTTTTCTCCAGCATCTTCACAAGGCCCTTTGCTGTTGTTCTGGGATTGATTTGCACTTTTTACACCAAAGTACGTTCATCTCTAGGAGACAGAACGCATCTCCTTCCTGAGCGGTATGACGGCTGCGTGGTCCCATGGTGTTTATACTTGCTTACTATTGTTTGTACAGATGAATGTGGTACCTTCGGGCGTTTGGAAATTGCTCCCAAGGATGAACCAGACTTGTGGAGGTCCACAATTGTTTTTCTGATGTCTTGGCAGATTTCTTTTCATTTTCCTATGATGTCAAGCAAAGAGGCACTGAGTTTGAAGGTAGGCCTTGAAATACATCCACAGGTACACCTCCAATTGACTCAAATGATGTCAATTAGCCTATCAGAAGCTTCTAAAGCCATAACATAATTTTCAGGAATTTTCCAAGCTGTTTAAAGGCACAGTCAACGTAGTCTATGTAAACTTCTGACCCACTGGAATTGTGATACAGTGAATTTTAAGTGAAATAATCTGTCTGTAAACAATTGTTGGAAAAATTACTTGTGCCATGCACAAAGTAGATGTCCTAACCGACTTGCCGAAACTATAGTTGGTTAACAAGGAATTTGTGGAGTGGTTGAAAAACTAGTTTTAATGACTCCAACCTAACTGTATGTAAACTTCCGACTTCAACTGTATATATGTATATACTACCATTCAAAAGTTTGGGGTCACTTAGAAGTGTCCTTGTTTAAAAAAGAAAAGCAAGAAATATCTTCATTAAATATCTCCATTAAAATAACATCAAATTGATCAGACATACGGTGGAGACATTGTTAATGTTGTCAATGACTATTATAGCTGGAAACTGCATATTTTTTTATGGAATATCTATATAGGCATACAGAGGCCCATTATCAGCAACCATCACTCCGGTCTTCCAATGGCATGTTGTGTTAGCTAATCCAAGTTCATCGTTTTTAAAAGGTTAATTAATCATTAGAAAACCCTTTTGCAATTATGTTAGCACAGCTGAAAACTGTTCTGATTAAAGAAGCAATAAAACTGGCCTTCTTTAGACTAGTTGAGTATCTGGAGCATCAGCATTTGTGGGTTCGATTACAGGCTCAAATTGGCCAGAAACAAAGACCTTTCTTCTGGAACTCATCAATCTATTCTTGCTCTGAGAAATGTAGGCTATTCCAATGCGAGAAATTGCCAAGAAACTGAAGATCTCCTACAACGCTGTGTACTACTCCCTTCACAGAACAGCGCAAACGGGCTCTAACCAGAATAGAAAGAGGAGTGTCTAGTTTGAGAAACAGACCCCTCAGAAGCCCTCAACTGGCAGCTTCATTAAAAAACACCAGTCTCAACATCAACAGTGAAGAGGCGACTCCAGGATGCTGGCCAATTAGGCAGAGTTGCAAAGAAAAAGCCATATCTCAGACTGGCCAATAAAAATAAAAGATTAAGATGGGCAAAAGAACACAGACACTGGACAGAGGAAGATTGGGAAAAAAAAGGGTTATGGACAGACTAATCTAAGTTTGAGGTGTTCGGATCACAAAGAAGAACATTCGTGAGATGCAGAAAAAATGAAAAGATGCCATCTGTCAAGCATTGTGGAGGCAATGTGATGGTCTGGGGGTGCTTTGGTGGTGGTAAAGTGGGAGATTTGTACTGGGTAAAAGGGATCTTGAAGAAGGAAGGCTAATACTCCATTTTGCAACGTCATGCCATACCCTGTGGACCCGAGCTTAATTGGAGCCAATTTCCTCCTACAATAGGATAATGACAACAAACTATGCAAGAACTATTTAGGGAAGAAGCAGTCAGCTGGTATTCTGTCTATAATGGAGTGGCCAGCACAGTCATTGGATCTCACCCCAATTTTTTATTTAGCTAGATAAGTCATTTAAGAACAAATTCTTATTTACAATGACAGCCTACCAGGGAACAGTGGGTTAACTGCCTTGTTCATGGACAGAACAACAGATTTAGACTTTGTCTGCTTTGATCTAGAAACCTTTCAGTTACTGGCCCAACACTCTAACCACTAGGCTACCTATTGAGCTGTTGTGGGAGCAGCTTGAGCATATGGTACGTAAGAAGTGCCCATCAAGCCAATCCAATTTGTGAGAGGTGCTTCAGGAAGCATGGGGTGAAATCTCTTCAGATTACCTCAACAAATTGACAACTAGAATGCCAAAGGTCTGCATATGTGTTATTTCATTGTTTTGATGTCTTCACTATTATTCTACAATGTAGAAAATAGTAAAAATATTGAAAAACCCTTGAATGAATAGGTTTGTCCATACCTTTGACTGGTACTATAAGTAGATATCTGTGTTAGAAAGAGTACTATATTTCCTTTTGACAGAGTGATGCTGAAGGTTAAAAAAAATGTACCACACTCTCACCTACTGCCTCCTATCCTTCACAAACAGACAGACTGACATAGAGAGGGAAAGGGAGTGTGGAGAGAGAGATAATTGAAAGTAACAATTAACCTATTGGAAAATTTTAATTGCATTGCCTTGACAACAGTCGTACCCAATACCCATTTATGCCAATAAAGCTCATTTCAATTTATTTGAGTTGAAAGAGAGAAAGAGGGAGGCTGAATTCCCTAACAATTGTCCTCCACCTAATCTTCCCACCTAACTGTCCTGACATGTTCGAGCAGGAGGGTCACAATAGCATGGAGCTTAGACCTAGAAAGGATTGTAAAGCAGTGCTGTAGACTGCTGGAGTAATATCATAACAGCACACTAGAATCCTGTCCTGGCAGGCAGGCAGGTCCATTATGTCATTATCAGATTGAAACAGAGCCAAAGTCTTCTGCTAGAGAATGTTACATTGGCACTATGGCACTCAGTCTAACTGTAGCAACCCTCAATGTGAGGGCACTACAGCCTCCACCCAGAGGTCTGGACCTCATGAGCTTGTCCTATAGTAGCAAGGTTGCCAGTTCAAGCCCTGTGTTGGCTGTTCTTGCTCTATCACCACAACACCATGATTTCTTAGCAGTTGGTTGCATCATGCTCACTCCATCTCGATTTTTTTAAACTGCTTGTATTGTAACAGGAACAGGTAGGAGAGGAAATGTGGTCATTAGAGCAGACATTCTGTTGAACCGGAAGGGTGATTACTTTCTCCCTTCCTCCCACTCTCCCCCTCTCCGGGCTGCCTGCAATGACCCTTTTTTTTAAATAACTCTCTTGCTCTGACTTTATGCAGACACACTGGACTCTACCCCCACAGTCACACATAGACTGACACCCCTACACACATATACACCCACACACACATAACATGCACACACATGCATACTGATGCCACACACACACACACACACACACACACACACACACACACACGCACACTTTCAGACTCACCACATATGCTGCTGCAACTGTCTTTTATCTATCCTGTAGCCTAGTCACTTTAGCCCTACCTACAGTGCCTTCGGGAAAGTATTCAGACTCCTTGACTTGTTCCACATTTTATTACGTTACAGCCTTATACTAAAATGTATTAAATAAAAGAAAAATCTCAGCAATCTACACACAATACCCCATAATGACAAAACAAAAACAGGTTTTTAGACATTTTTGCAAAAAATAAATATATGAAAAACAGAAAAAACGTATTTACATAAGTATTCAGACTCTTTGCTATGAGGTGCATCCTGTTTCCATTGATCATCCTTGAGATCATCCTTGTCTATATAAGGTCCTTGTCACGTTCTGACCTTTATTTCCTGTGTTCTGTATTTAGTTAGTATGGTCAGGGCGTGAGTTGGGTGGGCAGTCTATGTTTGTTTTTCTATAATTTGGGTATTTCTATGTTTCGGCCTAGTATGGTTCTCAATCAGAGGCAGGTGTCATTAGTTGTCTCTGATTGAGAATCATACTTAAGTAGCCTGGGTTTCACTGTGTGTTTGTGGGTGATTGTTCCTGTCTTTGTGTTTGCACCAGATGGGACTGTTTTAGGTTTGCTCACATTTGTTGTTTTGTTAGTTATCTCATGTGTAGTTTCTTTATAAATTAAAGAATATGAATAACCACCACGCTGCGCTTTGGTCCACCTCTCCTTCAGATGAAGAAAACCATTACAGAATCACCCACCCACCAAGGACCAAGCGGCGTGGTAACGGGCAACGGCAAAAGCAGCAGCAGCAGCAGGAGCAGCAGCAGGAGCAGCAGCAGGAGCAGCAGCAGGAGCAGGAGCAGCAGCAGCAGCAGGAGCAGCAGCAGCAGCAGGAGCAGCAGCAGCAGGAGCAGCAGCAGCAGCAGCAGCAGGAGCAGCAGGAGCAGCAGCAGCAGCAGCAGCAGCAGCAGCAGCAGCAGCAGGAGCAGCAGCAGCAGCAGTGGGAGAGGCTGCACTATTTGGAGAGATGGACTTGGGAGGAGATTCTAGACGGTAAAGGACCCTGGGCAGAGCCAGGAGAATATTGCCGCCCCAAGGCCGAGCTGGAGGCAGCAAAAGCAGAGAGGCGGCATTATGAGGAACTAGCACGGCAGAGCGGATGGAAGCCCGAGAGTCAGCCCCAAAAATGTCTTGGGGGGGGGGGGCTCACAGGGAGTATGGCTATGCCAGGTAGGAGACCTGTGCAAACTCCCTGTGGTTACCGGGGGGCAAGAGAGACCGGGCAGGCACCGTGTTATGCGGTGGAGCGCACGGTGTCCCCAGTGCGGGTGCACAGCCCGGTGCGGTACATTCCAGCTCCGCGTATCGGCCGGGCTAGAGTGGGCATCGAGCCAAGTGCCATGAAGCCGGCTCTACGCATCTGGTCTCCAGTGCGTCTCCTTGGGCCGGCTTACATGGCACCAACCTTGCGCACGGTGTCCCCGGTTCGCCTACATAGCCCAGTGCGGGCTATTCCACCTCGCCGCACTGGCAGGGCGACCGGGACCATTCAACCGGGTAAGGTTGGGCAGGCTCGGTGCTCAAGAGCTCCAGTGCGCCTGCACGGCCCGGTCTATCCGTCACCACCTCCACGCACCAGCCCTCCGGTGGCAGCCCCCCGCACCAGGCTGTCTCTCCGGCCCATCCTTACAGGGGCTCCCTCCTCTCCAGCGCTGCCGGAGTCTCCCGCCTGTCCGGCGCCGCTGCCGGAGTCTCCCGCCTGTCCGGCGCCGCTGCCGGAGTCTCCCGCCTGTCCGGCGCCGCTGCCGGAGTCTCCCGCCTGTCCGGCGCCGCTGCCGGAGTCTCCCGCCTGTCCGGCGCCGCTGCCGGAGTCTCCCGCCTGTCCGGCGCCGCTGCCGGAGTCTCCCGCCTGTCCGGCGCCGCTGCCGGAGTCTCCCGCCTGTCCGGCGCCGCTGCCGGAGTCTGAGGCGCCAGAGCCCCTCAGCCCAGAGGCGCCAGAGCTTCTGCCCCTCTGTCCAGAGCTTCTGCCCCTCTGTCCAGAGCTTCTGCCCCTCTGTCCAGAGCTTCCGCCCCTCTGTCCAGAGCTGCCCCTCTGTCCCGAGCTGCCCCTCTGTCCAGTGGGGTCATTGAGAGGGGTGGCCATGGTGAGAAAGCCACGGAGGCGGACAATAAGGCGGACTAAGACAATGGTGAAGTGGGGTCCGCGTCCTGCGCCAGAGCCGCCACCGCGGACAGATGCCCACCCAGACCCTCCCCTATAGGTCAAGGTTTTGCGGCCGGAGTCCGCACCTTTGGGGGGGGGGTACTGTCACGTTCTGACCTTTATTTCCTGTGTTCTGTATTTAGTTAGTATGGTCAGGGCGTGAGTTGGGTGGGCAGTCTATGTTTGTTTTTCTATAATTTGGGTATTTCTATGTTTCGGCCTAGTATGGTTCTCAATCAGAGGCAGGTGTCATTAGTTGTCTCTGATTGAGAATCATACTTAAGTAGCCTGGGTTTCACTGTGTGTTTGTGGGTGATTGTTCCTGTCTTTGTGTTTGCACCAGATGGGACTGTTTTAGGTTTGCTCACATTTGTTGTTTTGTTAGTTATCTCATGTGTAGTTTCTTTATAAATTAAAGAATATGAATAACCACCACGCTGCGCTTTGGTCCACCTCTCCTTCAGATGAAGAAAACCATTACAGAATCACCCACCCACCAAGGACCAAGCGGCGTGGTAACGGGCAACGGCAAAAGCAGCAGCAGCAGCAGGAGCAGCAGCAGGAGCAGCAGCAGGAGCAGCAGCAGGAGCAGGAGCAGCAGCAGCAGCAGGAGCAGCAGCAGCAGCAGGAGCAGCAGCAGCAGGAGCAGCAGCAGCAGCAGCAGCAGGAGCAGCAGCAGCAGGAGCAGCAGCAGCAGGAGCAGCAGCAGCAGGAGCAGCAGCAGGAGCAGCAGCAGCAGCAGCAGCAGCAGCAGCAGGAGCAGCAGCAGCAGCAGTGGGAGAGGCTGCACTATTTGGAGAGATGGACTTGGGAGGAGATTCTAGACGGTAAAGGACCCTGGGCAGAGCCAGGAGAATATTGCCGCCCCAAGGCCGAGCTGGAGGCAGCAAAAGCAGAGAGGCGGCATTATGAGGAACTAGCACGGCAGAGCGGATGGAAGCCCGAGAGTCAGCCCCAAAAATGTCTTGGGGGGGGGGGGGCTCACAGGGAGTATGGCTATGCCAGGTAGGAGACCTGTGCAAACTCCCTGTGGTTACCGGGGGGCAAGAGAGACCGGGCAGGCACCGTGTTATGCGGTGGAGCGCACGGTGTCCCCAGTGCGGGTGCACAGCCCGGTGCGGTACATTCCAGCTCCGCGTATCGGCCGGGCTAGAGTGGGCATCGAGCCAAGTGCCATGAAGCCGGCTCTACGCATCTGGTCTCCAGTGCGTCTCCTTGGGCCGGCTTACATGGCACCAACCTTGCGCACGGTGTCCCCGGTTCGCCTACATAGCCCAGTGCGGGCTATTCCACCTCGCCGCACTGGCAGGGCGACCGGGACCATTCAACCGGGTAAGGTTGGGCAGGCTCGGTGCTCAAGAGCTCCAGTGCGCCTGCACGGCCCGGTCTATCCGTCACCACCTCCACGCACCAGCCCTCCGGTGGCAGCCCCCCGCACCAGGCTGTCTCTCCGGCCCATCCTTACAGGGGCTCCCTCCTCTCCAGCGCTGCCGGAGTCTCCCGCCTGTCCGGCGCCGCTGCCGGAGTCTCCCGCCTGTCCGGCGCCGCTGCCGGAGTCTCCCGCCTGTCCGGCGCCGCTGCCGGAGTCTCCCGCCTGTCCGGCGCCGCTGCCGGAGTCTGAGGCGCCAGAGCCCCTCAGCCCAGAGGCGCCAGAGCTTCTGCCCCTCTGTCCAGAGCTTCTGCCCCTCTGTCCAGAGCTTCTGCCCCTCTGTCCAGAGCTTCCGCCCCTCTGTCCAGAGCTGCCCCTCTGTCCCGAGCTGCCCCTCTGTCCAGTGGGGTCATTGAGAGGGGTGGCCATGGTGAGAAAGCCACGGAGGCGGACAATAAGGCGGACTAAGACAATGGTGAAGTGGGGTCCGCGTCCTGCGCCAGAGCCGCCACCGCGGACAGATGCCCACCCAGACCCTCCCCTATAGGTCAAGGTTTTGCGGCCGGAGTCCGCACCTTTGGGGGGGGGGTACTGTCACGTTCTGACCTTTATTTCCTGTGTTCTGTATTTAGTTAGTATGGTCAGGGCGTGAGTTGGGTGGGCAGTCTGTTTGTTTTTCTATAATTTGGGTATTTCTATGTTTCGGCCTAGTATGGTTCTCAATCAGAGGCAGGTGTCATTAGTTGTCTCTGATTGAGAATCATACTTAGGTAGCCTGGGTTTCACTGTGTGTTTGTGGGTGATTGTTCCTTTCTTTGTGTTTGCACCAGATGGGACTGTTTTAGGTTTTCTCACATTTGTTGTTTTGTTAGTTATCTCATGTGTAGTTTCTTTATAAATTAAAGAATATGAATAACCACCACGCTGCGCTTTGGTCCACCTCTCCTTCAGATGAAGAAAACCATGACAGTCCTATAGTTGACAGTGCATGTCAGAGCAAAAACCAAGCCATGAGGTCGAAGGAATTGTCCATAGAGCTCCGAGACAGGATTGTGTCGAGGCACAGATCTGGGGAAGGGTACCAAAACATTTCTGCAGCATTGAAGGTCCCCAAGAACACAGTGGTCTCCATCATTCTTAAATGGAAGAAGTTTCGAACAACCAAGACTCGTCCTAGAGCTGGCCGCCCAGCCAAGCAATCGGGGGAGAATGGCCTTGGTCTGGGAGGTGACCAAGAACCCGATGGTCACTCTGACAGAGCTCTAGAGTGCCTCTGTGGAGATGGGAGAACCTTCCAGAAGGACAACCATCTATGCAGCACTCCACCAATCAGGCCTTTATGGTAGAGTAGCCAGACAGAAGCCACTCCTCAGTAAAAGGCACATGACAGCCCGCTTGGAGTTTGACAAAGGACACCCAGTAAGGGGAAAAAATGATTTAATCCATTTTAGCATAAGGCTGTAACCTAACAAAATGTGAAAAGTCAAGGGGTCTGAATACTTTCTGAAGGCACTGTATATATACAGTACATAGCTATCTCAATTACCTCATACCCTGCACATCGACTTGGTACTGGCACTAGCAGTATATAGGGCTCCCGAGTAGCGCAGCGGTCTAAGGCACTGCATCCCAGTGCTAAAGGTGTCACTACAGACCTTTGTTCGATTCCTGGCTGTATCACAAACGGCTGTGATTGGGAGTCCCATTGGGCGGTGCAAAATTGGCCCAGCGTTGTTTGGGTTTGGCAGGGGTAGGCCGTCATTGTAAGTAAGAATTTGTTCTTAACTGACTTGCCTAGTTAAACATTTTTATGCAAGTTTAGTGAAATTAAGGTTAAATAAAAATTAATTTTGCCATGTTATTTTTGACTCCGTATATATAGCCTTGTTATTTTCTACTCCCTGTATACAACCATGTTATTTTCTACTCCCTGTATATACAACCATGTTATTTTCTACTCCCTGTATATTGCCATGTTATTTTTACTCTTTATTTTTATTCGTTATTCACTGTGTATTTATTCATCATGTCACTATTTAATTAAAAAATAAATGGTTATCTTAACTTTAACTCTGCATTGTTGGAAAGGACCCATAAGTAATCATTTCACTGTTAGTCTACACCTGTTGTCTTCCAATCATGTGGCAAATGCACATTTATTTGACATTTCTCTGTCTCTCTCGCTCTCTCTCTCTTTCTCCCTCTCTCGGAATGCAAGACTCCTCTGGACTGTATTGGTACCCACTGCGCAAAATTACTCACCTGTAAAAAAAAAAGTGTCTGTATGTGTGTGTATGTAGAGACTGGGTTGCTTTCAGAGTACAGCTTTTGTTTATGGTTGCATCATTTCTGGTAGTATTAGTCGGCTGAACCCATGAACCACCTTGCTGCAGTGGTTTTAACAGCAGCAGGGGAATAAATAAGGGTGCGTTCCAGATACACACATTGTGCACTGCAGACCTGCAGAAATCAGTGACGTGGTTGCTGAGACGCTTCCCCAGACATCGTAAAGATTTGATATTCTGTGCAAGTCAACTTGCCTAATGTGCGTTATCTGGAACGCACCCACAACCTTCCGTTTATCTCCGCTCCCTTCCCAGAACAGACCTCACAACCATCCCCGGGTGAGACCGTGCTTTGGCAATGTAAACATGTTTCCCATGCCAAAATATTGCTCTTGAATTGAGAGAAGGAGAGAGAGAGTGCGATAAAGGCAGTGTGTGGGAGATTCAATCCGCCTCTGTGTGGAAGGTTAATGGCTGTCATTTATTGGTGAATTTTCAACACAACTGCTTTCTGATTACCAGAGGAGATAGAGAGGGGGAGGGAAGGAGAGCGAGAGAGGTTGCCGCAATCAATATTTTATTCACTGCACGTCTGGGCAGCTGAATACACACAACAGCATTTGACTCCCTTTCTTTCTTCATTTCTCTCTCTCTCTCTGACTGGGGGACATAAACCTATTGCGATTGACAGGTTAGTTGCATAATTTATTTTCACCAGCTGAGAGGCAGAGCGAGAGAGAGAGAGAGAGAGAGGCAGAGAGAGAGAGAGAGAGGCAGAGCGAGAGAGAGAGAGGCAGAGCGAAAGAGAGAGAGCGGAGGGGGGCGTGGCGTAGTGTAGCGTGGTGTGGTTGGGCAGATGGTTCCTTCTGGCTCCCTTGCACTCGACGTTTACTCCTCAAACCGATCACCGGGAACCCCTAATTTACCAGCCTTCAACCGTGTGTAATTAATTACACGATTCTACTTAATGAGGTAGCTATGTTTTCATTTTCACAACCTTTATGTAGGGTATTTGCCTATGTTGTGTATATTGTCATAAACTCCGGTTAAATTCTTTCCTTGATGACGAAGATTAATGTCTAGAAAAAGTTGAGGGAGTCTGTCCCACTCCATGGTTAATTTGTATTCAAAATCAAACAAGCAAACACACTCTTATCCTCCAACCGTAGAAAAACATCTGACTGGTCGACTCCCTTGTCAGATCGAATCATTGGGTATGGTCAGGGTTGGCTAGGTTACCTTCTAATTGTAATAATTTACAGTTACTAGTTACCTGTCCAAAATTGTAATCAGTAACGTCATTTTTGGATTAACCAAACTCACTAACATCATATAAGTACTTTATGCTACTTTTTGATTACTTTCCGTAAGAGGCATTAGAAGAAGACAAGACATCTGTAAATAGCCCACCGAACTACCTCTTCCCCATGGTATTTATTTTTGCTGGTTTGCACCCCAGTATCTCTACCAGCACATCATAATCTGCACATCTATCACTCCAGTGTTACTTCTAAAATTGTAATTATTTCGCCTCTATGGCCTATTTATTGCCTATCTCCCTACTCTTCGACATTTGCACACACTGTACATAGATCTTTCTATTTTTCTTTTATTTTCTGTTATTAGCTGTACGTTTGTTTATGTGTAACTCTGTGTTGTTGTTTTTGTCGCACTGCTTTGCTTTATCTTGGCCAGGTCGCAGTTGTAAATGAGAACTTGTTCTCAACTGGCCTACCTGGTTAAATAAAGGTTAAATTAAAAAAAGTGCATTTGGTGTGTCGTCATATTGGTCTCTGGCTGCTATGACGACACACCATCATAGAGTCTGATGGAACAAACTTAAACTTGCTCCTTTTTTCAATGCTGAATTGAAAGTAATTGAAAAACAGAAAGGTATCATTGTATTTTTTCCCACAAAATTCCTTTCTGAATGTAAAAGTAATTCTAGAAGTAACATCTAGTTTTTCAAAAGTATCTGTAATCTGATTACAATACTTTTTGCTGGTAACGTAACTGATTACAGTTAGTGTTTTTGAAATCCAATTACGTATAACTGATTGTGCAGGGGCGACCGGGATGCTGCAGTACAGTAGCCCACTGCAGATGGCCAGCTTCTTGTGTGCTGATTTGAAATCCGGGACACAGCACCAATGTAGGTGTAACGGATGTGAAATAGCTTGCTAGTTAGCGGTGGTGCGCGCTAAATAGCGTGACGTCACTTACTCTGAGACCTTGAAGTAGTGGTTCCCCTTGCTCTGCAAGGGCCGCGGCAACCTGGGTTGTCGCCCCTGTTTTACCCCACTGATCTAAGGCCAAGTAAGGAACTTGAACCAGAATCTGTAGCACACTTAGGCTTAAGCAGAAGTAGTGTTTAGCCATCACCCCACCACTCTGGGGTGGGAGAGAGGAAGTTACGAAACAGACAGTCCTGAAATAGTCTTATTTTACAAACAAAAAACCTAGCTCCTATTAAGGCACTTGTGGAGATCAGAGAGGATCTGAGGAAATAATATGCAGATATTACACTTAGCCAACCAAAGGGGGGGAAGGAAAGAGAGTTGATGAGATGGGGAGAAAGCGAGAGGGATGGAGAGAGTGTATTGTGGTGTTAACGTATCTCTCTCCTCTCTGGAATGGCATTCTTTATAACTTGTGTGTGTGTTTTAAAGAAAATACCTGCTTTTTAAGCGTGGTTGAGTGTTCCCTATATGTCATTTAGGGTGAAGATAATTCACTTGGAACCACTTGTCTTTTCTTGTCAGGAAAGACATCCAGGCAAACACTGTATAGGTGTGTTTGGTTGACTTTAGGGGTGTGGGCAAAAGACATACACACCTCGTGGCCCAACATTGATTGCGGATACAGTGAGCTCAAGGAGCAGTAGGTGTGGGGGACAGGTCCAACCTTAGAACAACATTATCAGTTATATGTAATGACATGGACACACACAGTAAGGAAGTGTTGTGTGTTGGTGCACACAGTTCACTGTTTGTGTCCAATATTGGAATGTGAGCGAGTTTGTCATGAGATGGGCATCAGGGAACCTAGTCTCCCAACAACCATCAGCTGATCCCATATCAAACCCCACCTGACAGGATCTGAAATGATGGTTTTACCAATCTTCCAAGATATAAATTGGCTGGTGATGGGCTATAGGGTCTCTCTCTCTCGATCCTTCCTTCTCTCTTTCCTTCTCTCTCTCTCTCCACATTGAAAGGGGAAGTGGTGTCTGTCTAGTCAGAAGTGTCATAGGGTTGCAGGAGGTGACGTGGGGCTTGTGATTCTGCATCACTGTATCATCAGATTGTTTTCTACTCAGATATGACCTAATCTACCAGCTGCAAAAACATAAACACTGTGTATTTAACACATACATACACATATGACCCTGTGCAAAGATAGTGTTTGTGTGTGTGTCGTTCCTCTCTTGCAGGACAGGGGATGTTTTTAATTCCTGGTGCATGTAGCTCAGTCTACCAGAAGATGGCAATGGTACCATAGACATGCATGTAAACAAACACTAGTGTTGTGTGCAAAATAGTGGGTTGTGGCCAGTTCCTCATGGATTACAGCCAAACACCGTTAAACAGAGTTGTAGTTATTTGGTGGTAAGTCTTTTTAGGGGCTGCAATGGAAAAACATTTGGGAACCTATCAACATTGCAGAAAGTAAATTCTGTATCGTCACAAACCCATGCTAGGTCTAATATGTTTGCAGTTAGTTGGGTGTGTATCTTACGAGTGTAGGAGGATTTGGAAATAGGCAGATGAATGTGATTCTGTAGCAGGGTGATAACATGTGATATTGCTCATTTGGAAAGTAAATAACAAAACATGTTTGAGCACTTAGAATTTTGGGAGGACTGTGGGGGGGGGAGTGCATCTGATGATTAGCCATATGCTGGGATATCATAACAAGAGCTGATCATGCAAGACCTTTAAATATTCTACAGTGTGCATGTGTCCGTGTGTACTGTAGAGACAGAGATAAGAAAACAGCCTGCTAGCCATGTCTAAACAGATTATTACAAAGCAACTGAACTCCGCTGTTTGAAGTGGCTTCCTCTCTTCTCCTCTCCTCCTACCCTTCATCTGACCTGATATGAAATGACTGTATAGGAGTTAGCAGATTTCCATTGTGCACCCTCCTCCTTATAGGGCCTTTTACTTATGCAGTTCTTTCACGTAAGTGCAGATGAAGGATGGAGACTGTACTATTGACATGCACTCAGGAGGAATACAACAATACTCTGGCAGGCAAATCAATGACCATCCAGATCAGGTGACTTACCTGTTCAATGACCAGCCATACTCAACTGGCGGATGTTGCCCATATATAAAACAAATATTCTGTTGGGATTTTAACTTGCTACTGTTGAGAGTTGTAATAGTAGAATTGAAATTTGGTAGGGCATGGTCAGTTTTCCTCTTATGTCATTCACTGACATACCTTGCTTAGAGAGATATAACCTGTCAGAAATGTCCAGTTGATCAACTACTGACCATGTTAGATAACTGGTTAGCCTAATTTTACCCATCTATCTAAATCTTGTAATTATCATTGCCAGATTACTCTACACCCCAGGGGGCCCACATTGATTTTGTTGAGTCACTCGGGTATCATAACACACTGGGCAAAATGTGTAGATTTGCAGGAAATTATCTTTAAAACTACAAAAGAACATAGATACTGGACAGAGGAACTCTGCCTAGAAGGCCAGCATCCCGAAGTCGCCTCTTCACTGTTGACGTTGAGACTAGAGGTCGACCGATTATGAATTTTCAACGCCGATACCAATTATTGGAGGACAAAAAAAAGCCATTACCGATTAATCGGACGATTTTATTTATTTATTTGTAATAATGACAATTACAACAATACTGAATGAACACTTATTTTAACTCGATATAATACATGAATACAAATCCATTTAGCCTCAAATAAATAATGAAACATGTTCAATTTGGTTTAAATAATGCAAAAACAAAGTGTTGGAGAAGTAAAAGTGCAATATGTGCCATGTAAAAAAGCTCATGTTTGAGTTCCTTGCTCAGAACATGAGAACATATGAAAGCTGGTGGTTCCTTTTAACAGGAGTCTTCCATACTCCAAGGTAAGAGGTTTTAGGTTGTAGTTAATATAGTTTTATAGGACTATTTCTCTCTATACCATTTGTATTTCATATACCTTTGACTATAGTATTGCCAGTGTAACAGTATAGCTTCTGTCCCTCTCCTCGCCCCTACCTGGGCTCGAACCAGGAACACATCAACAACAGCCACACTCGAAGCAGCGTTACCCATCGCTCCACAAAAGCCCGCGGCCCTTGCAGAGCAAGGGGAATAACTACTCCAAGTCTCAGAGCGAGTGACGTTTGAAACGCTATTAGCGCGCTCCCCGCTAACTACCTAGCCATTTCACATCGGGTTACACCAGCCATCAGGCTGATAGGCTTGAAGTCATAAACAGCGCTCTGCTTGCGAAGAGCTGCTGGCAAAATGCATGAAAGTGCTGTTTGAATGAATGCTTACGAGCCTGCTGCTGCCTACCATCGCTCAGTCAGACTGCTCTATTAAATCATAGACTTAATTATAACATAACACACAGAAATACGAGCCTTTGGTCATTAATATGGTTGAATCTGGAAACGATCATTTCAAAAACAAAATGTTTATTATTTCAGTGAAATACGGAACCGTTTGGTATTTTATCTAACGGGTGGCTTCCCTAAGTCTCAATATTCTTGTTACATTGCACAACCTTCAATGTTATGTCATAATTACGTAACATTCTGGCAAATTAGTTCGCAATGAGCCAGGCTGCCCAAACTGTTGCATATACCCTGACTCTGCGTGCAATGAACGCAAGAGAAGTGACACAATTTCACCTGGTTAATATTGCCTGCTAACCTGGATTTCTTTTAGCTAAATATGCAGGTTTAAAAATATGTACTTCTGTGTATGGATTTTAAGAAAGGCATTAGTGTTTATGGTTAGGTACAGTCGTACAACGATTGTGCTTTTTTCGCAAATGCTCTTTTGTAAAATCATCCCCCAGCGTTGCATCGATTATATGCAACGCAGGACATGCTAGATAAACTAGTAATATCATCAACCATGTGTAGTTATAACTAGTGATTATAATTGATAGATTTTTTTTTATAAGATAAGTTTAATGCTAGCTAGCAACTTACCTTGGCTTACTGCATTCGCGTAACAGTCAGGCTCCTCATAGAGTGCAATGAGAGGCAGGTGGTTAGAGCGTTGGACTAGTTAAATGTAAGGTTGCAAGATTGGATCCCCCAAGCTGACAAGGTGAAAATCTGTCGTTCTGCCCCTGAACAAGGCAGTTAACCCACCGTTCCTAGGCCATCATTGAAAATAAGACTGTGTTCTTAACTGACTTGCCTAGTTAATTAAAGGTATAAAAAAAATATTATTTTTATTTAATTTTTTTGTTAAAATCGGCGCCCCAAAATACCAATTTCCGATTGTTATGAAAACTTGAAATCGGCCCCAATTAATCGGCCATTCCGATTAATCGGTCGACCTCTAGTTGAGACTGGTGTTTTGCGGCTACTATTTAATGAAGCTGCTAGTTGAGGACTTGTGAGGCATCTGTTTCTCAAACTAGACACTCTAATGTTCTTGTCGTTGTGCACAGGGGCCTCCCCCTCCTCTTTCTATTCTGGTTAGAGCCCGTTTGCTCTGTTCTGTGAAGGGAGTAGTACATAGCGTTGTATGAGATCTTCAGTTTCTTGGTAATTTCTCACATGGAATAGCCTTCGTTTCTCAAAACAAGAATAGACTGACGAGTTCCAGAAGAAAGTTATTTGTTTCTGGCCATTTTGAGCCTGTAATCGAACCCACAAATGCTGATGCTCCAGATACTCAACTAGTCTAAAGAAGGCCAGTTTTATTGCTTCTTTAATCAGAACAACAGTTTTCAGCTGTGCCAACATAATTGCAAAAGGGTTTTCTAATGATTAGCCATGATTAGCCATTTAAAACGATAAACTTCGATTAGCTAACCCAACGTGCCATTGGAACACAGGAGTGATGGTGGCTGATAATGGGCCTCTGTACACCTATGTAGATATTCCATTAAAAGTCAGCTGTTTCCAGCTACAATAGTAATTTACAACAGTATCAATGTCTACACTGATCAATTTCATGTTATTTTAATGGACAAAAAATGTGACCCCAAACTTTTGAACGGTAGTGTATATATATTTTCTTTCTTTACAAATTGATACTTGGAGTCAAATATTGATATAATATCGTCCAAAAATAATGTTGCTATAGTAACTGTATTGACCCCTCCTGACCCCCCCCCCCCCCCCCCCCCCCGTCATCCAAAGACGTCATCCGGACGTCTTTGGAAAGTCATCAACGAGTCACATGATCTTGTGAGCTAAGGCTAGGATGGATTCCATTGTCAATACCACAAAGGCACATACACACACTTACACGTGGGTGGTGTGTAGACAGACAGTTCCCAGGGATAGGAGATGCCAGACATGAATCTCACCCCCAGCTCCCCATTGGCCGTCTGTCAGTGATTGACATGTCTTTGTCCAATAGTTCTACCCTAGGCCCCACCTCATTCTCCCTCCCTCTATTTCTTCTCACATTCACTCCAACTCGCAGCTAGAGTACAGTTAGATCTGCCGTCTTCCGACAGAGAGAGAGAGAGAGTGTGTGTGTGTGTTATCTGACGTGAGAGAATAGGACAGGCTTGGAAATCATGGGGTTCCCACACCGTGAGTGGATACAGGTCAGTGAAACACTGTCACTGTGTGTGTCTCACTCTGTCTCTTTCTATTAATCTTTCTCTCTCTCGGTCTGTCTTTTCATAGCTCAGGAAAAGGTGTGTTTTGTTACTGTTGGCTTTCTTTTATAATTGAAGTTGCTGTGGATGGGTGGGTGTGTCTTGCATGACTTTGTCTGAGCGTGTTTGTGAGAGAACTCTGCATGCTGCCACCTGGCTGGTGAGAGATCCAGAGTGGTCAGCCTTGGCCTCCTCAATTAGAGTGAGTGCTGGCTGTACATCTAGTGTTGTCCCGTGGACTCAAGCATGCAACACAATTTCATAAGAAACTGTATCAGTCAACTCCTATTGACCCACAGTAAACTACTAGCCCTTGTTTCTTTGTCAGAAATATAAACTGATATATGAACTTTTGTATATTTTTTTAATCTTTCATTTACCACCCTCCTTTCTCTCCTCCTAATCTTCCTCCTTTCTCAGTGGCTACTCCCTGCAGCACCGGTCTAACCGGACCCATTGTTAAATGTTTGTCACGGTGAATATCGCAGCACACACCTCACACTTCTCTCTCAATAGAGAAATAAATACTTTTTTCTTTTTTTTAAAATGAAGAGTTGGGGGAATTTCTCTTCTACTTTCTAAAACAATTCTGCAAGTTCATAAAGACACACAGACATATGTCCAGAGGTGTGTGTGTGTGTGTGTGTTTAGGAGGTATGGTATTAGTTGTAGGTGGCTTTCCTGCTGTCGTGTTCTTATTTACAGAAAACAACATTTATCGAGCACAGTGTGTGTATGTTTTTAATACCTACATGAAAGTGTGTGTGTGTAGGGTAATATAGTACAGTACATGCAGGTAACGGAAGCATGAGTATTTGCATGAAGTGAGCGTTATTTCCATACGGAGTGAATGAGTGAAAGCAGAGGGAGTGAATGGAAGTGTGTGTAGACTCTCTCTGTTTCTCCAGGAACCATTTTAGGAAATTAATGCCATGATAAAGGGGAGACCTTGCCAGGAAGGCGCACCCACACTCACACACATGCTTGCACATGCAAGCATACACACACACACACACACACACACACACACACACACACACACACACACTGCAGCTCTGTTGGTAGGACACCAGGTTGCTGATCTTGCCATGCTCTTTTTCTGGGCCAGTCTGTTTGGAGCCATCTCTCTAATCTCTCACTTGTTTCACCATGTCTGAGCAGCTCACCTGCCTCAATGTTTCTGTCAATACACACGTACTCTCAGATAGTCATAAACGTGTTCAGGAGCGCATGTCTGACCTGTTTTAGATGATTTGAATCTGCTGTTTAGGTTTTAAAGAACACACACAAATACACGCACACAAATAATGCTGGATTAAACATCACACTGCTGTGTCATACCTCCACCGTTGTCCTGTTTCTCTCTGATAATCCTATTGTTTAGTGCCTGCTCTGTGACCAGAGAGGGAGAAAGGGATGTAGAGAGATGAGATATAATTAACTTTATCTTTAAATAAAGCTGGAATCCGTAGCTGTGAAACTCCCAAGTCCATTTGCAATATTACAACAAAGACGTTACTTCAAACCAAGAACATAGTTTTTTTCCCATCAGACATCAGTGCACGCGCAAATAGAACAGCAGAGTATTTTTTGACAACGATGCTCCATTTAAACTAAACTAAATAACAACAAATGCACCTGGGGTGACTTTCATCTCATGCAGATCTCAAATCAAATTGTGTTTGTCAGATGCTTCATAAACAACAGGTGTAGATGTAACCGGTGTGAAATGGCTAGCGGGATGCGCCCTAATAGCGTTTCAATCGGTGACGTCACTCACTCTGAGACCTTGAAGTAGTAGTTCCCCTTGCTCCGCAAGAGCCGCGGCTTTTGTGGAGCGATAGGTAACGCTGCTTCGATGGTGTCTGTTGTCAATGTGTGCAGAGGGTCTCTGGTTCAAGCCCAGGTAGGGGCGAGGAGAGGGACGGAAGCTAAACTGTTACATAGACTAACAGTGAAATGCTTACTTACGGGTCCTTCCCAACAATGCAGAGAATAACAGGAGTAATAAATACACAATAAGTAGCGTTAACTGTAGTACCCGTACTGAGTCCATGTGCATGGGTACGAGGTAATTGAGCTCCTTGCGGTCTGATGCCAAGCCGTTGCCATACCAAGCGGTGTTGTAGCCAGTCAAGATGCTCTCAATGGTGCAGCTGTATAACTTTTTGAGAATCTGAGGGCCTATTCCAAATCTTTTCAGTCTCCTGAGGGGGAAGAGGCGTTGTCGTGTCTTCTTCATGACTGTCTTGGTGTGTGTGGACTATGATAATTCCTTAGGGATGTGGACACTGAGGAACTTGAAGCTCTCGACCTGCTCCACTACAGCCCTGACAATGTGGATGGGGCCGTGTTCTGCCCTCCTTTTCCTTTAGTCCACGTTCAGCTCCTTTGTCTTGCTGACGTTGAGGGAGAGGTTGTTGTCCTGGCACCACACTCCCAGGTCTCTGACCTCCTCCCTGTAGGCTGTCTCATTGTTGTCGGTGATCAGGCCTACCACCATCATGTCGTCAGCAAACTTAATGATGGTGTTAGAGTCGTGCACGGCCACGCGGTCGTGGGTGAACAGGGAGTATAGGAGGGGACTAAGCACACACCCCTGAGGGGCCCCCATGTAAAATATTGTCCCATGTACATTGTGTAATTTACTGATGGGCCCTAACTAGCCCCATGGGGATATCCCTGGTCATTACGATCGGGTCGTGTACAGCTGCGCTCTGAATGGATGATTACTTGGGTGCTGCCAGCTGTGGGCATGTGGACAGGACTGAAATACACAATCCAGGGAAAAATGTTCTGTTGCCTTCATTCTGTGACATACCATCTTTTCCTAATCATCTCGCAAATCTCTGTTATGAGATTTGCGGTCACAATTATCCTATTTACACTTTAGTCAATTTTGACACTATAGTATTTTTTGTGATGCCACATATGCAATTTTCAAAAGGAGAAGTTTATTTTTTGGTTGAGTTGGACTTTAAGGAGAGTGGAAGCAGCCTTGTTATATTTTAGCATTAAGCCGTGGCTTACAGAGAAGACAGCCTATGGCAACAGTGTGTGAATTCCATTGTGTTTCCTCCTCTCCTCATTGTCTTTAGCCTGCTACTACAGGCCATTCCTGATGTGCTGCTATTCACCAGTTCCCATTCAAACACTCTTACCAGCCTTTATCTGCATATTTACACACACATACAACCTACTGCCATGGGGGTAACAGTAACACCTAAGGTTGCAGTCAGATTCCATAAACTTGTCATTGACGTCATGTTGTCTACCTGGTCTCTCTGTCTGTCCCTGTCTCTCCCTATCTCCCTCCCCCATCCCCGTCTGCCTGTTCACCAGGTGAGCCCTGGGCGCCGAGCGTGCTAGCCAATAACCATGCTGCGCCAATCTGAGCCTACCAATAGCACGTTGCACCTGGTTGCCACGGATATGAGTGAAATTATGGAGAATTTGGACACTCGTGAGCTGTACCTAGGAGACGGGGAATATGACACTACAGACTTTAAACTCCCAGGTAGGGTGTGTGTGTGCGCAAATGTTTTATTCATTGATTGATGGATTAGTTTATAAGAAGACAGTTTTACCCATCTAACTATTTATAACTTATTCATGAGCAACAAAGTGTGTGTAGTGTGGGCAGGTAAGTTTTGCTCAAGGTGTTGTGTGGGGAATGTTCTGTCTTAGAGATGTGTGTGTGTAGTGTAGTTTCTGATGTGTGTGTGTGTGTGTAGTGTAGTTTCTGATGTGTGTGTGTTCCCCCAGAGGAGCGTCGGGGCTTTGCGTCTGTCTACAATACTGTGGGGTTTAAGGAGGCAGAGGTCAAGGTGTTTCTCTCCTCTCCCATCACCGCTAAGATACTAGAAGTGGAGAGATTCACCTCTGCACAGGACCGCTTCAATATCACATCACAGCGCAGTGTCAACAAGGTACACACGCACATACCTCAGCAAAGCACCACACACAAACACACACACACACACTCACTCAGCCATACCTTTTATATTTTTCCTGTCTGTGTAGAGTCTGCCTGCGGTATTTAAGATTGAAATGAGACATGGAGAGTTCAGCTGGGTGGTCAAGAGGAAGGAGAAACACTTCATGGACCTCCATAGAGAACTGCTCCGATACAAGACTTTCATGAGAATACCACTACCCTCCCGCAGGTACACACACACCTGTTTGTTTTACTAACCTTGTGGGGACCAAAAAATGGATTCCTATTTAATATCACATTTTTACTAACCCCTAACCCTTAACCCCTCACCCTAATCCTAACTCTAATTGGAACTCCAAACCTAACCCCTAAGCCTAAAATAGCCTTTTTCCTTCTGGGGACTGGCAAAATATCCCCACTTGTCCAAGTGTTCCTTCTTTTTACTACTAGGATAGTAAAACCAAACACACACACACACACACACACAGGTAGTATCAAAGATGATGAAACTGAAAAGACACTAAAAATGTCCTATTGACTCCCTCTTTCTCTCTCCTCTTTCTCTCCATCCTCTCTCTCTCCCCCTCTCTCTCTCTTCCAGCCACACAGTGAGAAGGCATAGTGTTCGGAGGTCAGAGGTCAGGGCCATGCCCACTCTGCCACGGGGGAGCGGGGATGAGCTGGCCCGGGAGGAACAGGTGTCCAGCAGGAGGGTACGCCATTCGGCAAACACATTTGTCATTCACCTGTTAATCACCTGCTTTACTCTTCCTAACACGGTATGTCTTTATTGATTACAGAAAGCATTGGAGGACTACCTGAACAAGCTGCTGAAGATGTCTATGTACAGAAACTACCATGCTACGGTGAGACACACACACACACACTGCTGGAGATGTCTATGTACAGAAACTACCATGCAACGGTGAGACACACACACACACACACACACACACACACACACACACACACACACTGCTGGAGATGTCTATGTACAGAAACTACCATGCTACGGTGAGACACACACACACACACACTGCTGGAGATGTCTATGTACAGAAACTACCATGCTACGGTGAGACACACACACACACTGCTGGAGATGTCTATGTACAGAAACTACCATGCTACGGTGAGACACACACACACACACACACTGCTGGAGAAGTCTATGTACAGAAACTACCATGCTACGGTGAAACACACACACACACACACACACACACACACACTGCTGGAGATGTCTATGTACAGAAACTACCATGCTACGGTGAGACACACACACACACACACACACACTGCTGGAGATGTCTATGTACAGAAACTACCATGCTACGGTGAGACACACACACACACACACACACACACACACTGCTGGAGATGTCCACGCTACGAGGATATGTCCAACTTTCAAATGTTCTTGTTTCTCTTAGATGGAGTTTATAGACGTCAGCCAGCTATCCTTCATCCATGATCTGGGACCTAAAGGCTTGTGAGTAACTCTACACTATCTACTGTAACTAACTACTCACCACCACCATGACACTTCAGTCAGGAAGAGAAGTCTTCTACTTGTTCTCTTCATTTCCCCAGAGAAGGGATGGTGTACAAGCGGTCAGGTGGTCATCGTATCCCAGGACTTAACTGCTGTGGTCATAGCAAGATGTGCTACCGCTGGTCCAAACGGTCAGTACCCTGAATTACAGATGAAATATCACGATGTGCTACCGCTGATCCAAACGGTCAGTATCCTGAATAATAGATTAAATATCACGATGTGCTACCGCTGATCCAAACGGTCAGTACCCTGAATTATAGATGAAATATCACGATGTGCTACCGCTGATCCAAACGGTCAGTATCCTGAATTATAGATGAAATATCAAAGTCTGAGAATGATTCTATCCTCCTCTGGAGTCCAGATGTTGTCTCATATCTCCTCTTACTGCTCCAGCTTATACTGCTGAGCTGTGCTGTAATAATAAACTCTAGTGTCTGTCTGTCTAGCTGGTTGGTGGTGAAGGATTCGTTCCTACTCTACATGAAGCCAGACTCGGGAGCCATTGCCTTTGTTCTCCTGGTGGATAAAGAGTTCTGCATCAAAATGGACTCCAAAGACACAGAGACCAGACACGGAGTACGGATTGATAGCCTTTCCAGGTGGGTTGCTAAAAAAGTAGGTTGCTACCTCACCAAGGACTATTGAAAAAAACAGAATCTACAGAAATGATTCAGACAATTGTTGAGTAAAAAGGAGTTTCAACAATCATTGTTTTTGTGTGTGTGTATTTTCTGCAGGGCCCTGGTGTTGAAATGCAGCAGCTACAGACATGCCAGGTGGTGGGGTCAGGCCATCGAGGGCTTCGTCCAGAAGCATGGCTCTGCCTTCCTGACCGACCACCGCTTCGGTTCCTTCGCCCGACAGGAGCACAACATCCCAGCCAAATGGTATCCACAGCTACACCACAATCATTAAACCACCACACGTTTAATACAGTCAGAGTTAAATAACACCCCAGTCTGAACATTAAGTGAGAACAATGCAGAATATATATTTAAAATGGGAAATTACTCTGGGAATGTATTTTTTCAAGACTCATTTACTGTACACACCAAAGTTCCAGTAGAGCATAAAGGCCAGCTAGTGTGGCAGGTGGGTTATCCCAGGTAATCCCAGGTACACTTTGGCCCAGGTACAGTTTGGCCCAGTTACAGCCCTTAAAGATATCTGTCTCACTGGAGTAACCTGACACAAAGAGAGGGAAAATGACACTGGGCTTCTCATCACCTGTCACCTGCTGGGGCAACACTATACTGTCTGTGTGAGACATCGGGGGGGTGTGTGCAACAGTGAAAGTCTGTGGGTGGGTGTATGCTTGCGTGCGTGGGAAGGTTTGTGTGTCTGATTACCTGAGAGAGAGAGTGAGTGTGTGTATGAAAGAGAGACCACACTGTATTTTAAGTGTGTGACTATAATATAACTCTGTTTATAGGTATGTGAATGGGAAGACCTACATGGCTGACGTGGCAGACGCTCTGGAGGAGGCTGAAGAAGAGATCTTCATCACTGACTGGTGGTACGTGTGGGTTGTTTACTGTGTGTGTGTGTGTGTGTGTGTGTGTGTGTATATGGAGAGCACAGAGCGGTCACACCTCCAAGGCAGACTGTGGTCAAACAGATGGGTTACAATCAGAGACCTGGAATACTGTTACACCCACCCCACACAGCTGTCAGCCGCCAGAGCCTGGTTTACCCTCAGAGCCTGGTTCCTCTCTAGGTTCCTTCCATTCTAGGGAGTTTTTCCTAGCCACCGTGCTTCTACATCTGCAATGCTTGCTGTTTGGGGTTTTAGGCTGGGTTTCAGTACAGCACTTTGTGACATCGGCTGATGAAACAAGGGCTTTAAAAAATACATTTGATTGTATGTGTGTGTTTTCAGGCTGAGCCCTGAGATCTTTATGAAGAGGCCGGTTGTCGAGGGAAACCGCTGGCGCCTTGACTGCATCCTGAGACGCAAAGCGGTGAGCAACAAAATGCTGTCTCATTGGTCCATTTGCACCCCTCAAACTGCCTTAGTGTTGATCTTATCATTGATTAAATGATTTGATTATGTGGTGATTAGTAACGGTGACTCTGTCTTTCTGTCCCTATAGCAACAGGGAGTGCGTATCTTTGTGATGCTGTATAAGGAGGTGGAGCTAGCTCTGGGCATCAACAGTGAATACAGCAAGAGAACACTAATGCATCTCCACCCCAATGTCAAGGTAGGTGTGTGTGTGTGAAATGTGTTTACAGTGTGTTTATAGATGTTTATAGAGCATAGGAGGTTGGTGGCACCTTAATTGGGGAGGACGGGCTTGTGGTAATGTCTGGAGCGGAATCGATGGAATGGTATCAGATGCATGAAACGCATGGGTTCCATGTGTTTTTGATGCCATTCCATTCACTCCATTCCAACCATTATTATGAGCCGTCTTCCCCTCAGTAGCCTCCACTGGTATAGAGGTATCCTTTTATGTAGTAAAAGTGTGTGTGTGTGTGTTTCTTCTGTAGGTGATGCGTCATCCGGACCATGTCTCCTCCTCTGTATACCTGTGGGCGCATCACGAGAAGATCATCATCATCGACCAATCAGTGGCCTTCGTGGGTGGGATCGACCTGGCTTACGGTCGCTGGGATGACAGAGAGCACCGTCTGACGGACGTGGGGAGTGTGACACGCTCTGTAGCCCTGGAGCAGGTCAGACACACAACCACACACACAGTCTGAGTGTCACATGATCACTAGCCAACATAGAGCATGTGAGGACCAGACATCCACACCAACTTTCCTCTCGCTCTGTCTTTCTGTCTCCTGCCTCCTGTCTCCACAGGCTGAGGGATCCTCCTTCAAGATGGCCACCGCACCGACCAGTAGTTCTGCCCCTAGCAATGGGAAGGGTGCTGCTGCCCTGGTAGTGGACTCAGGGGACCAGCCCAAGTTGAAGGGTCTGGGGAGAATTAGGAGGACAGGGTTCAGTATGAAGAGACACCTGCAGAAACATGGACTGGCCCACGCCGACTCTGTTAGCAGTGTGGATAGCTCAGAAGAGAGTGAGTCCGTACATGCACATGTCATAAACGCATGCAGAAGCTAAACGTTGCCCAAATTGTTGTATTTTACGGAGTCATTTGCTGCTTTGTGTATCTAACCGTCATGCCTAACTGTTTTGAATGTTTAACATCACTAACTCTTCTCTACTAACTACTCAACACAACGCTACATTGATGCTGGTGTTCTGCTTATCACTTGGTAAAAAATACCAATGTTAGCATAGCAAACTACTCAGTTCACGCTAGTTCACGATAGAAGAATCAGATCTGAAGCATCCGTTTGGAACTTCCACTCACCACCAAATATGGTGATGAGAGGAAGTCCAGCGGGCTGTGGGAGAAGATGGAGCTAGATGAAACTTGGCGGACATTCTGCTAACTTTCAGATCGATAAATCTCGATGCAGATTGCACTAACATTTGTAGACTTGACCATTTGCCAAAGTAAAAAGAAAATGCGTTGTTTAGAAGGAGTGAAAGGGCAAATTGAGTTATTGCACACACGGAATTCACAGAGAAGGAAAATATGCAACTACATGCTAAAACGCACCAATAGGATCTCGCTAGCTCATGCTTGGCTCTGCCCACTGTGCTTCATTTGCTCCCATTGGAAACAACGCCGATGAGATATCTTTGGTTAGTTACCAATATCTTTGGTACTATAATACTAGCTCGCTATCCCCATTTTGGTCTGGAGTCTACCAGAATTAGAAATTCACGCACTAGCACGCATTTAGAGACCACAGTACTTCAGGTGCAGAGAGAGGGACAGGACCATAGTCTGCAGAGGTTAAATGGCAGTCTGTGTGTCCAGGTTGGGCGAACAGCGTCAACAGCCAACACAATCTGATCCTCACTAGAGGGGTGGAGCTGAGACTGGCCCCTCCCATTGGGTTGGCACAGGCTGGTGAGTGAGTCTCTGATTGGAAGATGCGCTGTGGGATCGGGGCTTCAACTGTCCCGCTGCTAAACTAATCACCCAGTGTGCTTTGCAGTGTTCATCACGTGTGTCTCTCTGAAAGAGTGCAAATATCTCAGGGGCCTCATTTATAACCGTTGTGTAAATGTTATATGAAATATCTGTAGACTGAGCACCAAAATATTGAGATTGATCAACTTGGCGCATGCCTGCCATAAATAGGCAAGTTTCCCATTAGAAATCAGACCTGCAGAAACTGCGTATAAACAAGCATAATAACTCCGCCTGAAAACCCCCCTCATTCATCTATTATGGTGACAACGCCCTTATTTGCTGTATACTTTGTAATTATTGTAATTAGGCCAAGACAGTATCTAAAGGAAATAGCAATGGCGAACTTGATCAATGTCTTTAGAGATTTTGGCAGAATGTTTTCTTTCGCGGTGACATTTGCTGTATCTGACCGTGTCTGAAAGACAAACTATTGAACATTGTTGTGGACCTGTGAACAGATCGTTTGAAATCACTAATGTTTTGCATTTGACCCTTTCCCGAACCTAAAAATGCTGCACTGCCGGCGAATTCTGAAACATTGTCTACTCAGGAAAAAAAAAATTTAACTACAGTGGGCCTACCTACAGTGGGCCTACCTACAGTGGGCCTACCTACAGTGGGCCTACCTACAGTGGGCCTACCTACAGTGGGCCTACCTACAGTGGGCCTACCTACAGTGGTAGTTAACACACTCCACCGCTAAATATCAACTGTCTGTTCACCTGTTAAGCTCTATGTTATAAAACGTGCTCCCATTTGGATGCAGAGAGCAATAACCTGAAAGTACAATAGCCTCTCTATTAGGCATAATGAGAGATGCGCATGTTAAGTTATTGCATGGCTACTTCAGGAATATGAACTCATGCCAGAAAAGGTGAGAAATGTATTCTGCTATGGTATGTATATATCTATGTATTATGTCGGCTATTATGTTTATAATTTAAATATTATTTACTCAGGAAATGTTACATTAGGCTACAATATTCAGACGTTGTCTACAAACGTCAATGGAAAAGGTGGACCATCGGTCCGCATAGAGCAAAATACTTAAAAAGTATATCTGTTTATTTACTACTGTGAAGTGGGTCCAATTAAGAGAGATGGGAAGAATGGTAGCCTATCCTACCTTGTTGTAGGCCTATAGGCTATTTCAGATGTAGCGAGTATAAAAACATCCCAGTCAGACAAGGTTTTTAGTCTGCAATGATTGTGGAAATGAAATAAACAATAGGAAATAGATTATTATTTCAAATGATTTTAGAATGCAAAGATAAAATAAATAGATTTTTGCTCTTCTAACTAATGGCAAATGAGTGCATCTTATTATATTTAGCTACTTGTTCTAAATAAGACTGTCATATATTGTCAATGATGTGCGTACTGGGAGCGGAGTCAGGTGCAGGAGAGCAGAGAGGTGTGAACAGGTGCACACTTTATTTTAGGCAGGAGAAACCAACAGACGGACGCCACTGCGTCCAAACCTCCAGCCAATTGGCAAAAGTGCAAACGCGCAAACAGTCACAATAATATGTACAAACAAATAAACATATCTCGTGAAATAAAACGCATACCAGTATAGTGCATCAAAATAGACACGTAACACAAAACAATCTCACACAAGAACACGAGGGGCAACAGAGTAATAAATACATGTAGTGTGATTGGGGAATGAAAACCAGGTGTGCAGGGAACAAGACAAAACAAATGGATACATGGAAAATGGAGCGGCGATGGCTAGAAAGCTGGTGACGTCGACCACCGAACGCCGCCCGAACGAGGAGAGGAGCTGACTTCGGTGGAAGTCGTGACAGATATTCCTGCACAAGGCTAGTCTACTGTTGCCTATTTGCAATGCAATACTTCAACCAATAGAAACTGTGCGTACACATGGTCTCAAATTTACGGGAGGATAATAAGCACATTCTAACATAAATTTCAGTTTTTATAAATGCTGAATTTGCGTGAAAACTGGTGCACGCATGCTTTGGGGCATATTTTGTGTGTATGGCAATGTTTATAAATGAGGCCCCAGGTCTTTCTGCACCGTGTGGCATGAGTGTGTGTGCTCATGTCAAGACTTTGTACAAGGTCAATAAGCATCTCCCATGTTGCAGACTAGGCCCTCTGCAGTGTGTTTTTATGGCGGAAGAATTTCAAGGAATGTGGAGGAGGCAAAGACCCACCCAGACATATTATCCCTTAAAATGGCAGCTTACTGCAGCTTGCACACACACAACTTCTGGTTGTGGTTATGCCTAGGAATGTTCAGATGTTTTCCTCAGATCACTATGTTTTTACTACTGTGAATGTTGTTAATCTGAGCACAAGAGTACTCAACTGTGTAGCTAGACTCAGACAAGACCGCTGCTGCTGGTAAATGAGCTGACATATCTGTCTGAAACAGGATGGACTGTGACTCTGTGTCATGGCGGTGTGGGGTGTGTTCTCTCTGTGTGTGTGTGTGTGTCTGGGTGTGGGGTGTGTTCTCTCTCTGTGTCATGGCTGTCTGGGTGTGGGATGTGTTCTCTCTCTGTGTGTGTCTGGGTGTGGGATGTGTTCTCTCTGTGTGTGTGTCTGGGTGTGGGGTGTGTTCTCTCTGTGTGTGTCTGGGTGTGGGATGTGTTCTCTCTCTGTGTGTGTGTGTCTGGGTGTGGGGTGTGTTCTCTCTGTGTGTGTGTGTCTGGGTGTGGGATGTGTTCTCTCTGTGTGTGTGTGTCTGGGTGTGGGGTGTGTTCTCTGTGTGTGTGTGTGTGTGTGTGTGTGTGTGTGTGTCTGGGTGTGGGGTGTGTTCTCTCTGTGTGTGTGTGTCTGGGTGTGGGGTGTGTTCTCTCTCTGTGTGTGTGTCTGGGTGTGGGGTGTGTTCTCTCTCTCTCTCTCTGTGTGCATGCGTCTGTCCGTCCGGGGACTATTTTGACTCTCAACTGTCTTTCTGTCCACTGTTTGTTTAATGCATTGAGGAAACAAATCCTTATAAAACTAATTTAAACCTTGAAACTAACTACTTATAGTAACCAACCTCTCTCTCTTGGAGTGTCTTCTGATTTCAACTGAAATGTGTCTTCAGCATTTAACCCAATCCCTCTGAATCAGAGAGGTGCTGGGGGACGCCTTACGTCTTTGTCGCCCCTGGAAAAGTGGGTTAACTGCCTTGCTCAGGGGCAGAACAACAGATGTTTACCTTGTCAGGTATTCAATCCACCAACCTTTCGGTTACTGCCCCAACGCTCTAACCACTAGGGTACCTGTTGAAGGCATTCAGTTGAACAACTGACTAGGTATCCCTATCCCTTTAACTTCTATGTGTCTGTGTCTGGCCTTTAGAGACGGTGCGTAGCATGCAAACAGGAATAGGAGGAGTAGGAGAGTTGGTTGGAGATACAAGGTTCTGGCATGGGAAAGACTACTGCAACTTCGTATACAAAGACTGGATCCAACTGGACAAGCCCTTTGACGGTAAGCACATCACCTGAACACACTCTTGAACCTGGTCATAAACACACACCTACCTGTACATCACTGTATCCCGTCTCGCCAGACTTCATTGACAGACACACCCACCCCAGGATGCCGTGGCATGACATCGCCTCCGTGGTTCATGGGAAGGCTGCCAGGGATGTGGCCAGACACTTCATCCAGCGCTGGAACTTCTGCAAGGTCAGACACCGGTCACAGTGATGTCAATAAGAGTCAGAGGTAACATGTCTGACTCCTTCACAATTTCTGAACAAGAATAGCATTTTGGTAATTGATCATTTCTCTCTCTGTCTTGCATCCCCCCTTTCACTTCCTCTTTGTCTGTCTCTCTATCTGGCTCTAGATAATGAAGCCAAAGTATCGTTCTCTCTCCTACCCGTACCTCCTGCCCAAGTCTCACACTACCGCAGGAGAGATCAGATACCAGGTCCCCAACTGCATCCCTGCAAAAGTACAGGTAAACACACACTAACACACGCACCATCCTACACACACAAGTTTTATGGCTTGAATATCCAACTGCACATTTCCACTCTCTTCCTGTCTGTGTCCACTGTCAGATCCTGCGCTCAGCATCCGACTGGTCAGCTGGTATAAAGTACCATGAAGAATCCATCCACAACGCCTACGTCCACGCTATCAAGAACAGCCAACACTACATCTACATAGAGGTACTGTTGTGCATATACAGTACATTACATAACACTACATAGGCATTACGTAGTGTAACATGCTTCTATGTCCTGCTGTTTCTCAGAACCAGTTCTTCATCAGCTGTACTGATAACAGACATGTCTTCAACAAGATAGGAGACGCCATCGCTGAACGCATCATCCAAGCATACAAGTAACCTGCCCCTCTCCACACACACAAACATGCACACATGTACAGTACCAGTCAAAAGTTTGGACACACCTACTCAAAATGTCTACATTGTAGAATAATAGTGAAGACATCAAAACTATGACAAAACACATATGGAATCATGTAGTAACCAAAAAACTGTTAACCTCTTGATTCTAGCCATCCCGGATCTGGGATCGTGAATACAGCCTCAAGCTCATTAGCATAACGCAACGTTAACTATTCATGAAAATCGCAAATGAAATAAATATATTAGCTCTCAAGCTTAGCCTTTTGTTAACAACACTGTCATCTCAGATTTTCAAAATATGCTTTTGAACCATAGCTAAACAAGCATTTGTGTAACAGTATTGATATCCTAGCATAGCATTAAGCATGGCATTCAGCATGCAACATTTTCAAAAAACAAGAAAAGCATTCAAATAAAATAATTTACCTTTGAAGAACTTCAGATGTTTTCAATGAGGAGACTCTCAGTTAGATAGCAAATGTTTAGTTTTTCCAAAAAGATTATTTGTGTAGACAAATCGCTCCGTTTTCTTCATCACGTTTGGGTAAGAAAAAAAACTAAAATTAAGTCATTACAACGCAAACTTTTTTCCAAATGAACTCCATAATATCGACAGAAACATGGCAAACGTTGTTTAGAATCAATCCTCAAGGTATTTTTCACATATCTATCGATGATAAATCATCAATGGAACGCGCATGGACCTAGAGATTACGCAATAATTTTGACGCATGACACCGGGCGGACACCTGGTAAATGTAGTCTCTTATGGTCAATCTTCCAATGATATGCCTACAAATACGTCACAATGCTGCAGACACCTTGGGGAAACGGCAGAAAGTGCAGGCTCATTCCTGGCGCATTCACAGCCATATAAGGAGACATTGAACACAGCGCCTTCAGAATCTGAGGCATTTCAGATTCTGGGGCACTCACAGATAATATCTTTGCAGTTTTGGAAAAGTCAGTTTTTTCTTTCCAAAGTTGTCAATTACATGCATAGTCGAGCATCTTTTCGTGACAAAATATCTTGTTTAAAACGGAAACGTTTTTTATCCAAAAATTAAAAGAGCGCCCCCTATCTCGAAGAAGTTAAACCAATCAAAATATATTTGAGGTTCTTCAAAGTAGCCACCCTTTGCCTTGATGACAGCTTTGCACACTCTTGGCTCTCTAGCTTCACCTGGAATGCTTTTTTTAAGGAGTTCCCACATATGCTGAGCTCTTGTTGGCTGCTTTTCCTTCACTCTGCGGTCCAACATCCCAAACCATCTCAATTGTGTTGAGGTCGGTTGATTGTGGAGGCCAGGTCATCTGATACATCACTCCATCGCTCTCCTCCTTTGTCAAATAGCCCTTACACAGCCTGGATGTGTGTTGGATCATTGTCCTGTTAAAAAAAACAAATGATAGTCCCACTAAGCGCAAACCACATGAGATGGCCTACCCCTGCATAATGCTGTGGTAGCCATGCTGGTTAAGTGTGCCTTGAATTCTAAGCAAAGCACCATCACACCACCTCCTCCTTGCTTCACGGTGGGAACCACACATCATCCGTTCACCTACTCTGCGTCTCACAAAGATACGGTGGTTGGAACCAAAAAGCTCAGATTTGGACCCATCAGACCAAAGGACAGATTTCCACCGGTCTAATGTCCGTTTCTTGTGTTTCTTGGCCCAAGCAAGTCTCTTCTTATTATTTGTGTCCTTTACTAGTGGTTTCTGTGCAGCAAATCGACCATGAAGGCCTGGTTCACGCAGTCTCCTCTGAACAGTTGATTGTTGAGATGTGTTTGTTACTTGAACTCTGAAGCATTTATTTGGGCTGCAATTTCTGAGGCTGGTAACTCTAATGAACTTATCCTCTGCAGCAGAGATGACTCTGGGTCTTCCATTCCTGTGGCAGTCCTCATGAGAGCCAGTTTCATCATAGTGCTTGATGGTTTTTGTGACTGGACTTGAAGAAACTTTCAAAGTTCTTGAAATTTTGGGTATTGCCTGACCTTCATGTCTTAAAGTAATGATAGACTGTCGTTTCTCTTTGCTTGTTTCGAGCTGTTCTTGCCATAATATGGACTTGGTATTTTACCAAATAGGGTTATATTCTGTATACCACCACTACCTTGTCACAACACAACTGATTGGCTCAAACGCATTAAGAAAGAAAGAAATTCCACAAATTAACTTTTAAGAAGGCACACCTGTTAATTGAAATGAATTCCAGGTGACTACCTCGTGAAGCTGGTCGAGAGAATGCCAAGTGTGTGCAAAGCTGTCATCAGTGAAAAGGGTGGCTACTTTGAAGAATCTCAAATCTCAAATATATTTTGATTTGTTGTTTTTTCTGGTTACTACACGTGTTATTTCATAGTTTTGATGTCTTCACTATTATGTAGAAAATAGTCAAAATAGAGAAAAACCCTTGAATGAGTTGGTGTGTCCAAACTTTTGACTGGTACTGTACACACACATCTGTACACACACACGATATGACACGTACAGTAGAAACACACTCATTGAGAATAACCAGCTCCACATGGCAACTGTTAGGTTTGGCAACAGCAGCTTTCATGAGGATGTTCCCACTGTTTAAGGTCACATCTTTCTCTGGGGGGGAAATAAACTGTGTGTGTGTCCTTTTAGGGAGGGTAAGAAGTTCAGAGTGTACGTAGTGACCCCCTTGTTGCCCGGCTTCGAAGGAGACATCAACACCGGAGGAGGCAGTGCCATTCAGGCTGTCATGCACTACAACTACAGGTGTGTGAGCGGCACGCCATCAAATTAGACATGTCTGTCTGTGTAATGTATCTCTGCTGTAATATAAGGGGATTCAGAAAGCTCTGGCCAGAGGAGGCTTGGGATGGCACTTGGGAGGCCAGTTAAAGGGTTTATATCTACCTCTGTTTACACAGAGTAGACACTGAGAAGACCTGCCTTCACTTTACAACCACAGCAGTAAAGTGTCTGTGTGTGTACTCCACCCATGGAGATGGACTTTATGGGTCAAATTAGTATCCTTGTGGAAACACTACATCACACACTGGCTAGGCTGTCTACACATCCCTCCCTGTGACTCATCAATCTAGAAGTGGCAGGTACTGGAGTTAACATTCTCTCACTCTCTGTAGAACCATGAACAGAGGAGATTGTTCCATCATATCTCAGCTGAAGAGAGAAAGTAAGTTGTGTGTGTGTGTGTGTGTGTGTGTGTGTGTGTGTGTGTGTGTGTGTGTGTGTGTGTGTGTGTGTGTGTGTGTGCGTGTGCGTGTGCGTGTGCGTGCGTGCGTGCGTGCGTGCGTGTGCGCGCGCACACACAAGGGTGACGGGAAGTTCATGCCAGTTTCCACATTACACAGTTAGGCTACCCTCTTCACCAGAGTGGCGTCATACTGACCAGTACAAACAGCCAATCATAGTTTAACACACACCATCTCAGTGCAAGAGGCGTCACTACAGTCCCTGGTTCGAATCCAGGCTTTATCACACCTGGCCGTGATTGGGAGTCCCATAGGGCGGTGCACAATTGGCCCAGCGTCGTCCGGGTTTGGCCGGGGTAGGCCGTCATTGTAAATAAGAATTTGTTCTTAACGGACTTGCCAAGTTAAATAAAGGTTACATTTAAAAAATAATAATAATAGCACACGCACCTAGCCGAACACATTCCTACTCTTTGATTAACATTAGACTGTCTCCTTATGGTTCCTGGTTCTGCTTTTATTTATGGTTCTATGTGTGTTTCATTGGACTGGTTCTGTGTGTGTTTCAGTGGACTGGTTCTGTGTGTGTGTTTCAGTGGACTGGTTGTGTGTGTGTTTCAGTGGACGAGCAGTGGATGAACTACATCTCGTTCTGTGGTCTGAGGACCCATGCTGAACTGGAGGGACGCCTGGTCACAGAGCTCGTTTACGTCCACAGCAAGATGCTCATCGCAGACGACAACACCGTCATCATAGGTGGGTAGGTTTGGATTTGTGTGTATTGTTTTGTATTGTTAGGTATTATTGCACTGTTGGAGCTAGAAACATAAGCATTTCGCTACACTTGCGATTAATATCTGCAAAATACAGTTGAAGTCGGAAGTTTACAAACACTTATCTTGGAGTCATTAAAACTTGTTTTTCAACCACTCCACAAATGTATTGTTTACAAACTATATAGTTTTGGCAAGTCAGTTAGGACATCTACTTTGTGCATGACACAAGTCATTTTTCCAACAATTGTTTACAGACAGAATTCACTGTATCACAATTCTAGTGGGTCAGAAGTTTACATACACTAAGTTGACTGTGCCTTTAAACAGCTTGGAAAATTCCAGAAAATGATGTCATGGCTTTAGAAACTTCTGATAGGCTAATTGACATCATTTGAGTCAATTGGAGGTGTACCTGTGGATATATTTCAAGGCCTACCTTCAAACTCAGTGCCTCTTTGCTTGACATCATGGGATTTTTTAAATTTTAAATCAGCCAAGACCTCAGAAAAAAATTGTAGACCTCCACAAGTCTGGTTCATCCTTGGGAGCAATTTCCAAACACCTGAAGGTACCAGGTTCATCTGTACAAACAATAGTACGGAAGAATAAACACCATGGGATCACGCAGACGTCATACCGCTCAGGAAGGAGACGCGTTCTGTCTACTAGAGATCAACGTCCTTTGGTGTGAAAAGTGCAAATCAATCTCAGAACAACAGCAAAGGGCCTTGTGAAGATGCTGGAGGAAACGGGTACAAAAGTATCTACATCCACAGTAAAATTAGTCCTATATCGACATAACCTGAAAGGCCGCTCAGCAAGGAAGAAGCCACTGCTCCAAAACCGCCATTTAAAAAAAGCCAGAATACGGTTTGTAACTGCACATGGGGACAAAGATTGTGCTTTTTGGAGAAATATCCTCTGGTCTGATGAAACAAAAATAGAACTGTTTGGCCATAATGACCATCGTTATGTTTGGATGAAAAAGGGGGATGCTTGCAAGCCGAAGAACACCATCCCAACCGTGAAGCACGGGGGTGGCAGCATCATGTTGTGTGGATGCTTTGCTGCAGGAGGGACTGATGCACTTCACAAAATAGATGGCATCATGAGGAAGTAAAAGTATGTGGATATATTGAAGCAACATCTCAGGACATCAGTCAAGAAGTTAAAGCTCGGTCGCAAATGAGTCTTCCAAATGGACAATGACCCCAAGCATACTTCCAAATTTGTGGCAAAATTGCTTAATGACAATAAAGTCAAGGTATTGGAGTGGCCATCACAAAGCCCTGACCTCCATCCTATAGAACATTGTCGTGACGTTGTATTGGTTAATGTGGCGACTGTTGCTCATCGAATGATTATACGTTTTAATTACGTGATTAACTGAATCAAGCAATTATTAACTTATTAACCTGGGGCACCATGGGAAAACTAGTTTTATTGAGTTTCTATTTCCCAAATTAACCCAAAGAATATTAGAATATCGATTTTACAACAGCCGCTAATGAATCAGTTGCCTATATTAGTCTCATAATCTGAACGTCAAATAGCCCTTGAATCTTCATGGACCCGGGTCCCACTAATGAATTCGTGCCACACCAATTTTAATTGAATATTTATTTACTAAAAAGCTAAAATGATGATAAAAGATACACATAGACAAAACACATTATAGGCTATTGATTAGAACTTAGTATAACGGGCCAACACACTATGGCGCGTGTTACCCACAATGGGAATTTCAAAAGAGAGAGAAAAAGTACACGAGAAATATACATTTGGGTGAATTTGTCAGCTATGCTATTCTAACCGTAGCCTTGCCTCAAACCTCATGGGTCAGAATATATAATGATGTAATTACTGTGGTGATGATTTCAGGGGATTCTCTGCGTGGACCGTTCCGTTGTTCGATGACGCACTGCTCCTGTGCGCCTCGTTGCTCGTCCTCCCGGTATTCGTGTCCTTTGTGGCTTAGGAGTCTGTTCCCTCACCCCTTTCTCTGGAAGGGGTCTTCTGAGGACAGACAGCTCTGTAGCTCAGAGCTCACAGCATAGGAATGAAACCCTTTAGATACCACGATTCGATGGGAGATGGAGGCTAGGTGGTTTGACTTGAATTCATCCGCTTAGACACAGCTACTCATCTGTAGCTTGGGTAGAAAAGGATTTCTTTGTCCTCAAACTTGCGTTGCGTTCTGTGTTGGTTTGACTTTTCAGACCCTGCTGCAGCTGGGGTCACATAGTCTTATCGTAAATTCTATACTCACAAGTTTTATACCCTTGGGTCAGAAGTGGGCATAACCGTCTTTAGGGCAATTCTCTGGGCATACCAAGTTAATGAGGCAAGGGTTAGGTTTTCTCAAATCCCATTTTAGACAACTAATTTAACATTTCATCTTCCCCAAAACATTCTCTTTGATTTGGATACATACAACAATGTGTAAACATCAAACATATACTAGGAAAACCCTTCACATTCCAATGTTTTCGTAATAACGTCATCTATTAACCTTTTAATAACCGAACAAAAATGACATATATTTTCATATTCCATCTATCGTCATGACCAACATTGTGGCTGACTGAAACCATTGTTCTAAAGTCTCTTTATTTCATGTTTAATGTTCTGAGGTTGGTTCTCCATAGTGACAGGACAAAGGAATTTGTCTGTGGCCTGAGATTTACAAGGGGCGTGGGGCCATAAACCCCCCCCCCCCCCATGTCTTCAGAGCCACAGCTCTCTCCTCTTTTGGTTGAGAGATCATCTGTAGGGTTGGGGTCTCCTGTAACCTGACCTGATCAAGAGAGTCATGACAACATTTATGGGCAGAACTGAAAAAGTGTGTGTGAGCAAGGAGGCCTACAAACCTGACTCAGTTACACCAGCTCTGTCAGGAGGAAAGGGCCAAAATTCACTCAACTGATTGTGGGAAGCTTGTGGAAGGCTACCCAAAACTTTTGACCCAAGTTAAACAATTTAAAGGCAATGCTAACAAATACTAATTGAGTGTATGTAAACTTCTGACCCACTGGGAATGTGATGAAAGAAATCAAATCTGAAATAAATCATTCTTTCTACTATTATTCTGACATTTCATATTCTCAAAATGAAGTGGTGATCCTAACTGACCTAAGACAGGGAATTTTTACTCTGATTAAATGTCAGGAATTGTGAAAAACTGAGTTTAAATGTATTTGGCTAAGGTGTATGTAAACTTCCGACTTCAACTGTATGTGACCAATAAAATTGTATTTGATTTCTGTGTGCAAGTTTGGATTAATGTACGTCTGTAACCTAAGCTTTACATTACCATCTGCTGGTCAGTGTTATTACTGCATCCATCCATCCATCCACCAACTCATCGCCAAAGAAGAGCTTGAGAAAGTCCTAATGACAGACACAAAGGACCCACACACACACCTAACACTTCCTCTGTGTGTGTTGTAGGTTCGGCCAACATCAACGACCGCAGCATGTTGGGGAAGCGTGACAGCGAGGTGGCGGTGATCGTCGAAGACTCGGAGACCGTTACTGCGGTGATGGATGGACAGGAGTACCAGGCTGGTCGCTATGCACTGGCACTACGTCTAGAGTGCTTCAGGTGTGTGTCTGTGTGTGAGCCTTCAAGTGCTTTGACTTACGACCTCACTGAGGAATCAACTCTTCTCTTTAATACTGAGACTTTTCCCCTTCTCTCTCCCCCATCACGCCCTCCATCCCTCTCTCCCGCCTTCCATCAGGACTATCCTAGGGGCCCATACTGATCTGTCTATAGACGTGTCTGACCCTCTCAGTGATCACTTCTACAAGGAGATTTGGATGACCACCTGTGCTCGCAACGCCACTATCTATCAGAAGGTAGCTAACAGACACACAAAAACACTCCATCTACCAGAAGGTACACAAACACTAACATGCAACATTAGAACAAATCAGTATTATGTCATCATGCTACTATGCTTTGCTATCACAGAGTGTACAGAGTTGAACTTCTCCCTCTTTCCCCCCCAGGTGTTCCGGTGCCTTCCCTCCAGTGATGTCAGGAACATTCTGGAACTGGAAGGCTATCTGGCCAAGCCGGGGTTGGAGAGGGAGGATTCTGCACGCGCTCATGAGGAGCTGAAGAAGATCCGTGGCTTCCTGGTCCAATTTCCGCTCGACTTCCTATCTGAGCAGAATCTACTTCCTCCCATCGGCTCCAAGGAGTCCATGGTCCCCATGGAGGTTTGGACCTGAGACCGAGACCAGAGACTTTACACACACACACTCCACATTCTATACCAGAGAACTCTACCAGTGTCTGGAGTGATGAGGTCATTCCATTCTGGAGTGTGTGTCTGAAAAGCAGACAGCACCTTCACGTTTACATTAAAAAGAAGATAACAAAGGAGGAGGAGAGGACAATGGAGTGATTAACTGTGTGACCTTACACATACCTGTCTGTGTAGTTTAAGGGAATGTAACGGACTGCTCTGTAACTGTTCTGCACTGTTTACTAACACTATGGATCGCCGTGAGGGCTGGAGAACGCAGCTCAGACTCCTCTGCGTGATGTTTCTATGAAAACATACTAAGGCCTTAGAATAACGTAAGACAAAAAAAAGACAAGAGGGAGAAAAAAAAGGAGAGTGTGATATCGGAGACTGTTAGAAAGGGAGGGGGGGAGGTGAGAGAGAGCACTGTGCCCTTGCAGTCACATTGTGCAGGTGAAATCTTAAAGCCCTGCCCTTAACACCAAAATGAAATCACATGAACTCAACACAAGTGCCAATTATTGATACGGTAATGTTAATGCAGTATACCTTCTCTTACATTTCTCATATTCATTCTGTGGATTTCAGACTATGACCTTAAGGATCACTGTTTCTACTAGCGTGCCTTTAGGTCTCTAGAGGGCTAGACACCCTGTACAATAGCAAAACACAAAGGGACATTGTATTCCATCTTGGAATGTTGTATGATGCTGCACGTAGCTGTTAGCTTGCTAGCTAGTCACTGCACGTATCCATTAGCATGAAAACAAGTCAGTCTGCTGTGTGTTTCTGGTAACTTGTCATGTTAGCTACCAGTCCATGCAATCATTAGCATGCTAGCTAGAGTCAGTCCATTTCTAGCTACACCCGGCATGTAGCTACAGTAGCAAGGTTGGTCTTAATTCTAATTGAAGACAGTCAGTTCAGGAAGTGATTTTGTATTAAAATAAAATTGAAATAAATAGCTGCTTCTTTTCAGTTTGAGAAGTCCTTGAAAATAAATGCTATTTTTTTTTCCGATAATTGATTTGTAGTTTACTTTGAATTGAGCCCAACCCTGGTAGCTAACTGATATGCTTACCGTTTGCTTGCTAGTAAATGGCTGGACTGTGGTCATTATACTTCTTACTTTACTGACTGTAACAGTTCTGTCAGAGATAAGAGGTCTCCATGGGAGGAAGTCCCAACTCATAACGGTCTCATATCAGAATGTATCAACAATGCTCTGTCCCTCTTTCTCTGTCACTGTCCTTTTCTCTCTGTTCCTTCTCATTTATTTTCTCTGTCCTGTCGTTGTTCCTCTTTAGGACATTTCTCTTTCACTCTACGTTTCATTAGCCTGTTTCTAGAAATTGCACTTTTTGCACAGACTGATTGTGTCTTGTAGGAAAACCCAAATACTGATAATTCACGTATTTAATTATTTGTGCGTTGATGAAATGAATATTGACTATTAAACATATCTGTTTTTTCTCAGTGTCCTGGTGTGTCTTATTTATAATACAACCAAATTAGTCTGAGACAATTTTCATTTACAAAGATTTATTTATGTAACCTCTATTTCACTAGGCAAGTCAGTTAAGAACAAATTCTTATTTTACAATGACGGCTTGCCCCGGACAAACCTTCTCTTAACCCGGACAACGACTGCGTGCCCCGGCCAAACCTTCTCTTAACCCGGACAACAGCTGCCTGCCCCGGCCAAACCTTCTCTTAACCCGGACAACGACTGCCTGCCCCGGCCAAACCTTCTCTTAACCCGGACAACGCTCGGCCAATTGTGGGACTTCCGATCACGGCCGGGTGTGATACAGCATGGGATCGAACCAAGGTCTGTAGTGACGCTTCCAGCACTGAGATGCAGTGCCTTAGACCGCTGGGCCACTCGGGAGCCCAATGATGATGACCTGGCCAGAGGCAAAACATTGCAATGAGGAGCCCTGTCTGTTTTCACAGCGGCTAACAATTCTACTTAACCTGATAAAGCCTTTATTATCAGCCCTCATCTCTTAGAGAATTTCCACCGCCAGTGGCCCTGTCCCTCTGTTATCCTATCTCACACCTCACTCTACCCATAGAGGATGCCTGGTTATTCTTTAAAAGTGCCTTCCTCACCATCTTAAATAGCATGCCCCATTCAAAAAAATTTAGAACCAGGAATGGATATAGCCCTGACTGCTCTTGACCAGCACAAAAACATCCTGTGGCATTCTGCATTAGCATCGAATAGCCCCCGTGATATGCAACTTTTCAGGGAAGTTAGGAACCAATATACACAGGCAGTTAGGAAAGTAAAGGCTAGCTTTTTCAGAAACAGAAATTTGCATCCTGAAACACAAACTCAAAATGTTCTGGGACACTGTAAAGTCCATGGAGAATAAGATCACCTCCTCCCAGCTGCCCACTGCACTGAGGCTAGGAAACATTGTCACCACCGATAAATCCACTATAATTGAGAATTTCAATAAGCACTTTTCAACGGCTGGCCATTCCACCTGGCTACCCCTACCCCGTTCAACTGCCCTGCACCCCCCACAGCAACTTGCCCAAGCCTCCCCATTTCTCCTTCACCCAAATCCTGATAGCTGATGTTCTGAAAGACCTATCTATCCTACCCTGCCTTTCTAAGGTCTTTGAATGCCAAGGAAACAAACAGATTACCGACCATTTCGAATCCCACCGTACCTTAACCCAGTGGCGTTTTTTGGGGGGGGTGGGGGCAAGGGGGGCCAGTGCCCCCGTGACCAAAATTTTGGACCCTCTTGTGGCCCCCCTAAATGTGGAGTATGAAACAAATTTTTGCTATCGTTCTTTTTTTACATCCGTTATTAGACAGTGGCAATGATGATTATTATGAACATGGTCTTTTGCCTGCTAATGAAGAAAACGATGACAACAATAACATCTAATGTAACTGGCCCCTCTAACAGTACAACTGGCCCCAGCTTGGCCCCCCCAGTTGAAATGGTCTAGAACCGCCACTGCCTTCTCCGCAATGCAATCTGGTTTCAGAGCTGGTCATGGGTGCACCTCAGCCACGCTCAAGGTCCTAAATGATATCACAACCACCATCGATAAGAGACATTACTGTGCAGCCGTATTCATCGACCTGGCCAAGGCTTTCGACTCTGTCAGTCACCATATTCTTATCGGCAGGCTCAACAGCCTTGGTTTCTCAAATGACTGCCTTGCCTGGTTCACCAACTACTTCTCTGATAGAGTTCAGTGTGTCAAATCGGAGGGCCTGTTGTCCGGACCTCTGGCAGTCTCTATGGGGGTGCCACAGGGTTCAATCTCAGGCCGACTTTCTTCTCTGTAAACATCAATGATGTCGCTCTTGCTGCTGGTGATTCTCTGATCCACCTCTACGCAGACGACACCATTCTGTATACTTCTGGCCCTTCTTTGGACACTGTGTTGATTAACCTCCAGACGAGCTTCAATGCCATACAACTCTCCTTCCGTGGCCTCCAACTGCTTTTAAATGCATGTAAAACTAAATTCATGCTCTTGAACTACTCTTCACTACTCTGGAAGGTTCTGACTTAGAATATGTGGACAACTACAAATACCTAGATGTCTGGCTAGACTGTAAACTCTCCTTACAGACTCACATTAAGCATCTCCAATCCAAAATTAAATCTAGAATCGGCTTCCTATTTCGCAACAAAGCATCCTTCACTCATGCTGCCAAATATACCCTCCTAAAACTGACCATCCTACCGATCCTCGACTTCGGCGATGTCATCTACAAAATAGCCTCCAACACTCTACTCAACAAATTGGATGCAGTCTATCACAGTGCCATCCGTTTTGTCACCAAAGCCCCATATACTACCCACCACTGCGACCTGTACGCTCTCATTGGCTGGCCCTCGCTTCATACTCGTCGCCAAACCCACTGGCTCCAGGTCATATACAAGTATTTTCTAAGTAAAGCCCCTCCTTGTCTCAGCTCACTGGTCACCACAGCAACACCCACCCGAAGCACGCACTCGAGCAGGTATATCTAACTGGTCACCCCCAAAGCCAATTCCTGATTTGGCCGCCTTTCCTTTCAGTTCTCTGCTGCCAATGACTGGAACGAACTGCAAAAATCACTGAAGCTGGAGACATACAGTGCCTTGCGAAAGTATTCGGCCCCCTTGAACTTTGCGACCTTTTGCCACATTTCAGGCTTCAAACATAAAGATATAAAACTGTATTTTTTTGTGAAGAATCAACAAGTGGGACACAATCATGAAGTGCAACGACATTTATTGGATATTTCAAACTTTTTTAACAAAAAAATTGGGCGTGCAAAATTATTCAGCCCCCTTAAGTTAATACTTTGTAGCGCCACCTTTTGCTGCGATTACAGCTGTAAGTCGCTTGGGGTATGTCTCTATCAGTTTTGCACATCGAGAGACTGAAATTTGTTCCCATTCCTCCTTGCAAAACAGCTCGAGCTCAGTGAGGTTGGATGGAGAGCATTTGTGAACAGCAGTTTTCAGTTCTTTCCACAGATTCTCGATTGGATTCAGGTCTGGACTTTGACTTGGCCATTCTAACACCTGGATATGTTTATTTTTGAACCATTCCATTGTAGATTTTGCTTTATGTTTTGGATCATTGTCTTGTTGGAAGACAAATCTCCGTCCCAGTCTCAGGTCTTTTGCAGACTCCATCAGGTTTTCTTCCAGAATGGTCCTGTATTTGGCTCCATCCATCTTCCCATCAATTTTAACCATCTTCCCTGTCCCTGCTGAGGAAAAGCAGGCCCAAACCATGATGCTGCCACCACCATGTTTGACAGTGGGGATGGTGTGTTCAGGGTGATGAGCTGTGTTGCTTTTACGCCAAACATAACGTTTTGCATTGTTGCCAAAAAGTTCAATTTGGGTTTCATCTGACCAGAGCACCTTCTTCCACATGTTTGGTGTGTCTCCCAGGTGGCTTGTGGCAAACTTTAAACGACACTTTTTATGGATGTCTTTAAGAAATGGCTTTCTTCTTGCCACTCTTCCATAAAGGCCAGATTTGTGCAATATACGACTGATTGTTGTCCTATGGACAGAGTCTCCCACCTCAGCTGTAGATCTCTGCAGTTCATCCAGAGTGATCATGGGCCTCTTGGCTGCATCTCTGATCAGTCTTCTCCTTGTATGAGCTGAAAGTTTAGAGGGACGGCCAGGTCTTGGTAGATTTGCAGTGGTCTGATACTCCTTCCATTTCAATATTATCGCTTGCACAGTGCTCCTTGGGATGTTTAAAGCTTGGGAAATCTTTTTGTATCCAAATCCGGCTTTAAACTTCTTCACAACAGTATCTCGGACCTGCCTGGTGTGTTCCTTGTTCTTCATGATGCTCTCTGCGCTTTTAACAGACCTCTGAGACTATCACAGTGCAGGTGCATTTATACGGAGACTTGATTACACACAGGTGGATTGTATTTATCATCATTAGTCATTTAGGTCAACATTGGATCATTCAGAGATCCTCACTGAACTTCTGGAGAGAGTTTGCTGCACTGAAAGTAAAGGGGCTGAATAATTTTGCACGCCCAATTCTTCCGTTTTTGATTTGTTAAAAAAGTTTGAAATATCCAATAAATGTCGTTCCACTTCATGATTGTGTCCCACTTGTTGTTGATTCTTCACAAAAAAATACAGTTTTATATCTTTATGTTTGAAGCCTGAAATGTGGCAAAAGGTCGCAAAGTTCAAGGGGGCCGAATACTTTCGCAAGGCACTGTATCTCCCTCACTATCTTTAAGCACCAGCTGTCAGAGCAGCTCACAGATCACTGCACCTGTACATAGCCCATCTGTAAATTGCCCATCCAACTACCTCATCCCCATATTGTATTTATTTATTTATCTTGCTCCTTTGCACCCCAGTATCTCTACTTGCACACTCATCTTCTGCACATCTATCACTCCAGTGTTTAATGGTATATTGTAATTACTTCGCCACCATGGCTTATTTATTGCCTTACCTCCCTTATCTTACCTCATTTGCACACACTGTATATATACTTTTTCTACTGTGTTATTGACTGTATGTTTGTTTATTCCTTGTGTAACTCTGTGTTGTTGTTTGTGTCAAACTGCTTTGCTTTATCTTGGCCAGGTCGTAGTTGTAAACGAGAACTTGTTCTCAACTAGTCTACCTGGTTTAACAACAGGGCTAGAGAGACTAGCGGGTCATAAACTGTCTCCCCAAACTCAGACCTCTGTGACCAGGCCACTGATAGGTTGCTGGGGTCAGGTGGTTGGTAGGGGGCTGGACACCTGATAGTCCTCTTGCCTGCTCAGGTCAGATCTGCCTCAGTCTCTCTCCGAGTGGTCACTAGCTGGCACAGCCACAGTCATAAAATCTGATTTTAAACTTAACCGTATTCTTAACCACACTGCTAACATTAACCTTAAATTTTGACTTTGCAGCTGGCCCGGCTAGCAGAAATCGCCCAGTTCTGCCTCCAGCGCAAGATTCATGACAATAAACGTCAACATGCGAACCACGTCCATCTCATATGCCCTCTGGAAATAACGTTCCTTCTTGTGTGTCATTTCTCTGTGAGGTTGCCTTGTTCCTCTGACTGGGAAAGTTGTCGGTGAGTCACAGACCAGCCCAACTGGAGAGCCGCTCTATTTTAGATTAGTTGGCGTTATTCTTCACAGGTGCTAATAGACAATCAGCTCTCATCTCTTTCACGGTCCCTCTCCCCCTCTGGGCTAGCTGGCCCAGTTTGACAGATTAAGCATTGGTTTCTGAATTAATGCTCTGGATTACATAACTCTGACTAGAAATGAATATACAGTATAAAAGATGTCACACAGACACATATACCCTTAACAACCACAGATCTAGGGTCAGGTTTTACTGTCATTTCTAATCATGGGAGGTGATTAAATGGACTTCTGATCTGCTGTGTGGGGCGATTGCTAGCCAAGCATGGCTTCAAATCCCATACCCTGTCTCTTTCTCTATTCTCCCCTCTTGTTCTCCTCCTGTCCTTCATTTGTTTCTTGCTCTACTAATTATTTATTGTTTATACATTTTATTTATTACACAGGTATACAGAACCTAAATAAATAAATAAAAGAACATGATAATGGACTCCAGAGCAAACTGTAACAATTTACTCTATAGCGGTAGGCATTGATATTGTGTACCTGAAACTCCCTTTAAATTTCCTTATATACCCCTCTCTCCCTCCCCCTAATTACTATGCCCATATGGATTTCCTGCTAAACCCTCACTCCAACAAGAATTCTACATGACCCAGCTATGCCCATATTTGCAGCTCCTGCTAGATTAAGACACAGAAATGGACTCATACATACACACACTCACAGACACACCTGATACAGTCACTCCTCTGGAATGCTGGAAATATTTCTCTCCGTGTGTGTGTGTGTGTGTGTGTGTGTGTGTGTGTGTGTGTGTGTGTGTGTGTGTGTGTGTGTGTGTGTGTGTGTGTGTGTGTGTGTGTGTGTGTGTGTGTGTGTGTGTGTGTGTGTGTGTGTGTGTGTGTGTGTGTGTGTGTGTGTGTGTGACTGAAAACTGACAGTGCACTGACTGTTCCTCTCAGGAGGATCTTGTTCAACCACTCTCTTTAACATCTTATCTCTGCTTTGCATCTAAGTCCCAACATTTCTCACTCATCCACTCAACTTCACTCTCTATTTCAACCTTTTACTCTCAGCTCTATTTGTAGCCTCTTCTCTCTCTCTCTCCCTCTCCTCTCTGCCTCTCTTTCTTTCTTTCTTTCTCTCTCTCTCTCTCTCTCTCTCTCTCTCCTCTCTGCCTCTCTTTCTTTCTTTCTTTCTTTCTTTCTTTCTCTTTCTCTTTCTCTTTCTCTCTATCTCTCTCTCTCCTCTCTCTCTCTCTCTCTCTCTCTCTCTCTCTCTCTCACTCTCCATTCTCTCTTGTCCCACTTTCCTCTCCTGCTGTTCTTTCCACCAGAGGATGCCAGTGAACATCTATCTAGTTCATGTAGCAGGATATTCCATTCAGTTTATCATCTTTCATAGGAAAGTAATTTTTCATAAAGAAAGACCTGCTCACTTTTAATGCTGCTTCATTCCTGCACGGCAATGAACAAAGCGTTGTTGGCCAAGCATTATTGTGGTTATTTAGGACTAGAATTAGTTTTACAAGTCAGGAATTGAGAATACAGACTTCAGCAAACAAGACACAGTTGATTGACGATGATGATGATGAAGATTGTGATGCTGTTACTACTATTTAGGATGATCTTGATGAAGATGGTGTGTGATGGTGATGATGATACACAGTGATGATGATGCCCTAGGCTACCATGTGAAGAGATGCAGCAGGTCATTAAGTACTTATAGAACATAAAGACATTCTTCGTTTTATGGCACATTAGCCTGAAGATACAATAACACTTAACCTAACCTTGGATCGAGTATTTTTTCTATCTCACTCACACCAAGTGTGCGTGCGCGTGTGTGACATTGTGGGCGTCCCTGTTTCCAGGAGAACCGCCCGCCGCTCGTGCTGCTTGGCCACTCCCGGGGAGCGCGAGACTACACTGTTTCGGGCGCTTTGCTTTGCTCTCTCAGTGTGTATGCGAATGTGCTCACTGCTCTCTCGTGGAGTGTGTGTGAGTTTTCACCATTCACGCTTGCAGGGGGCCGGTATAAAGCATGTAGTACCTGGATCACCTCGGGGTCTCGAGCCGTATTCCCACCGGGATCAAACGGAAAAACGGATTATATTACCCATTGTGGAATAGTATTAATGGACGCCTAACGGGGATCTAACGGGGGACTATAACGGCTGGAGGGGAGAGAGGGTTTCTCTTCTCAGTAAATGATCGGAGAGGAAGCTTCCATTTTGAGAGAGAATCATGGCGAGCGACTCCCCTGCCCGGAGCCTGGATGAGATAGACCTGTCAGCGCTACGGGTAAAGAGAGTGTGTGTGTTGATTGAGTGTGTGTTCGTGATAAAATGGAGACTGTATGAATGAGACACGGCGTCTCGAGCACCTGACCCATCCCCCGTTAACGACAGTCTCTCTTCACCTTACCGACTGTGTGTATGTCTGTGTGGTTGGCGTCCTCGAACCATCGTTAACGGCCATGCACGCGACAACATCCGCTGATCAGATATAATTAATTTGGATCAACCGACGTCTGCTATAGCCTACTACAGCGATGCGACATAACAGCGATGCGACATAACGAGGGGAGGGGGGTACAGGGGTATAGAAAAGGAGTTGATGATCTGATCCTCGTCTCTCCTCGGTAATGGCAACTCCCTCCCACGCGCTTTAGAACCTCGGAAAGCTTTTTCTTCTCAACAATTGGAACGTGATGTAATGGAGCCCTGGGCCTGTGTACTGTAGTATAGCCCCCTCTGTATTTGGGGCAGATGTTAAACTGTCAGTCGTGCAGCCTCACGCCGCCCCTGACACACACACACACAGCCTACACACACACACGGTTGAATAATATTAGAGATATCAGCAGAAGCGGTTTCCGCCATTTCGTGGCATTGTGGGGAGTCCGTGACAGCGGCCTCATAGCACTAGTGTCTGTTGACGACCTTTAGTCTTGCTGGGTGAGATGAGAGGCTCATTACAGGCAGGTCGTTACACAACATGATCTTACCTGCAGTACCTGGATCAAGCCCCAACATGACCCAACAATGCTGTGTGTGTGTCTGTATGTGTGTTTGCTTGCTTGCTTGCATTTTAACCCTAATATGGCAATGGCTGTGAATGATGCACATACTATGCAAATACATACACATTTGCGGAATCTTTGGACTGTGTAAATCTGGCACATCCAACAGCACATCGACTTATTCATCCTCTCTCTTGAGAAATGTAGCCAAACAATTTGCAGAGCTCTCTCTTTCTCCCAGCCTGTCTCCCTCACTAGTTATCTCTCTATCTTCTCCATCTACCTCTGATAGATGTGTGACAGTTATTACACACACCTGGCCTCTCTCTCTCTGAGCTCATGTCCAGAGTCTGCGGTGCGACTGGAAATGAGGTCACAGAGAGGCAGAAAGCTGGGGAGGATTTCAGTGTTGTGCACACTACCCATGATAGATGGGCATTTACTCTTCCTTGTCGGTCTCACTTCCCCTAGACCAGGGATGTTAAGCAAGACCTGATGAGAAGCCCTAGACAACCACGCAAAGACACTATGGAGTTATTTTCCCTGCTTGACACAGACATGCTCAGGAAAGTGATTTCACAACTTAAGCCTTCTACCTGCCTTCTCAATCCTATCCCCACCACCTCCTTCAAAACTGTTTTTAATTGCATATCTGAAGAAGTGCATGCTATTATTATTATCTGACCTTGCTGGTTGTCCATGAACGTTTGAACATCTTGGCCATGTACTGCTATAATCTCCACCCGGCACAGCCAGAAGAGGACTGGCCCTCGGAGCCTGTTTCCTCTCTAGGTTTCTTCCTGGGTTCTGGCCTTTCTAGGGAGTTTTTCCTAGCCACCGTGCTTCTATATCTGCGTTGCTTGTTGTTTGGGGTTTTAGGCTGGGTTTCTGTATATCACTTTGTGACATTGGCTGATGTTAAAAGGGATTTATAAATACATTTGATTGATTAATTAATCACTTTTCACAGGCACTTTCCCTCTGCACTAAAAACAGCTATGATGAAACCTGTTCTGAAGAAAAGTTATCTAGAGTCTTCAGATCTTAGCAATTTCCGTCCAGTCTCCATTCAACCAGTTCAGTTTATATATATTACCCCTTAGTAGTGTTATCAGAAAGCACAGCATTGGCCTCCCGAGTGGCCGAGCTGTCTAAAGCACCGCATCGCAGTACTTGAGGTGTCAATACAGACCCGGGTTTGATACCAGGCTGGTTCACAACCGGCCGTGACCGGGAGTCCCATAGGGCGGCACACAATTGGCCCAGCTTCGTCCGGGTTAGGGGAGGGTTTGGCCGGTGAGGCTTCACTTGGCTCATCGCGCTCTAGCGAGTCCTTGTGGCGGGCCGGGTGCCTGCAGGCTGACTTTGGTCGGCAGTAAAACAGGGTTTTCTTCAACACATTGATGCAGCTGGCTTCCGGGTTAAGCGGGCAGGTGTTACAACTTCTTAGCTATAGCCCCTTTTTCCCCCAATTTTTGCCTAAATGACATACCCAAATCTAACTGCCTGTAGTTCAGGCCCTGAAGCAAGGATATGCATATTCTTGGTACCATTTGAAAGGAAACACTTTGAAGTTTGTGGAAATGTGAATTGAATGTAGGAGAATATAACACAATAGATCTGGTAGAAGAAAATACAAAGAAAAAAACAACCGGTCTTTTTCTACCACCATCTTTGAAATGCTATCCAGCACTCTGGTTGTAATTCTGATAGTATCCACAAGATGGCAGCGGTGTATGTGCAAAGTTTCAGATGGATAATTTGAAGTATGAGTGAACTACAATACTTTGTGTTAAGTCCTCAGGTACATTTGGGCAAATCGTGAAGGAGACATTCTTATTACATTTTTCTGCAAGAATATCGTCAAATCTGTATACTTGGACTTGATTTAGCTTTCTAAGTATTAGTAGCCATATTATAAGTTCAACATTTGCAAAACAACCAGTTTTCATAACTTCATAACTCTGAATTAGAGGTCGACCGATTATGATTTTTCAACACCGACACCGATTATTGGAGGACCAAAAAAAGCCGATACTGATTAATCGGACAATTTTATTTATATATATATATATATATTTTAAATTTCACCTTTATTTAACCAGGTAGGCTAGTTGAGAACAAGTTCTCATTTGCAACTGCGACCTGGCCAAAATATAGCAAAGCAGTGTGACACAGACAACAACACAGAGTTACACATGGAGTAAACAATAAACGAGCCAACAACACAATAAACAAATCAATGACACAGTAGAAAACATAAACTCTATATACAGTGTGTGTGAAAGGCATGAGGAGGTAGGCAATACATAGGCCATAGGAGCGAATAGTTACAATTTAGCAGATTAACACTGGAGTGATAAATGAGCAGATGATGATGTGCAAGTAGAGATACTGGTGTGCAAAAGAGCAGAAAAGTAAATAAATTTTTATTTATTTATTTATTTTACCTTTATTTAACCAGGTAGGCAAGTTGAGAACAAGTTCTCATTTACAATTGCGACCTGGCCAAGATAAAGCAAAGCAGTTCGACAGATAAAACGACACAGAGTTACACATGGAGTAAAAACAAACATACAGTCAATAATGCAGTATAAACAAGTCTATATACAATGTGAGCAAATGAGGTGAGAAGGGAGGTAAAGGCAAAAAAGGCCATGATGGCAAAGTAAATACAATATAGCAAGTAAAATACTGGAATGGTAGTTTTGCAATGGAAGAATGTGCAAAGTAGAAATAAAAAAATAATGGGGTGCAAAGGAGCAAAATAAATAAATAAATAAAAATTAAATACAGTTGGGAAAGAGGTAGTTGTTTGGGCTAAATTATAGGTGGGCTATGTACAGGTGCAGTAATCTGTGAGCTGCTCTGACAGTTGGTGCTTAAAGCTAGTGAGGGAGATAAGTGTTTCCAGTTTCAGAGATTTTTGTAGTTCGTTCCAGTCATTGGCAGCAGAGAACTGGAAGGAGAGGCGGCCAAAGAAAGAATTGGTCTTGGGGGTGACTAGAGAGATATACCTGCTGGAGCGTGTGCTACAGGTGGGAGATGCTATGGTGACCAGCGAGCTGAGATAAGGGGGGACTTTACCTAGCAGGGTCTTGTAGATGACATGGAGCCAGTGGGTTTGGCGACGAGTATGAAGCGAGGGCCAGCCAACGAGAGCGTACAGGTCGCAATGGTGGGTAGTATATGGGGCTTTGGTGATAAAACGGATTGCACTGTGATAGACTGCATCCAATTTGTTGAGTAGGGTATTGGAGGCTATTTTGTAAATGACATCGCCAAAGTCGAGGATTGGTAGGATGGTCAGTTTTACAAGGGTATGTTTGGCAGCATGAGTGAAGGATGCTTTGTTGCGAAATAGGAAGCCAATTCTAGATTTAACTTTGGATTGGAGATGTTTGATATGGGTCTGGAAGGAGAGTTTACAGTCTAACCAGACACCTAAGTATTTGTAGTTGTCCACGTATTCTAAGTCAGAGCCGTCCAGAGTAGTGATGTTGGACAGGCGGGTAGGTGCAGGTAGCGATCGGTTGAAGAGCATGCATTTAGTTTTACTTGTATTTAAGAGCAATTGGAGGCCACGGAAGGAGAGTTGTATGGCATTGAAGCTTGCCTGGAGGGTTGTTAACACAGTGTCCAAAGAAGGGCCGGAAGTATACAGAATGGTGTCGTCTGCGTAGAGGTGGATCAGGGACTCACCAGCAGCAAGAGCGACCTCATTGATGTATACAGAGAAGAGAGTCGGTCCAAGAATTGAACCCTGTGGCACCCCCATAGAGACTGCCAGAGGTCCGGACAGCAGACCCTCCGACTTGACACACTGAACTCTATCAGAGAAGTAGTTGGTGAACCAGGCGAGGCAATCATTTGAGAAACCAAGGCTGTCGAGTCTGCCGATGAGGATATGGTGATTGACAGAGTCGAAAGCCTTGGCCAGATCAATGAATACGGCTGCACAGTAATGTTTCTTATCGATGGCGGTTAAGATATCGTTTAGGACCTTGAGCGTGGCTGAGGTGCACCCATGACCAGCTCTGAAACCAGATTGCATAGCAGAGAAGGTATGGTGAGATTCGAAATGGTCGGTAATCTGTTTGTTGACTTGGCTTTCGAAGACCTTAGAAAGGCACGGTAGGATAGATATAGGTCTGTAGCAGTTTGGGTCAAATAAAAACAGTATGGGGATGAAGTAGATAGATTGGGTGGGCTATTTACAGATGGACTATGTACAGCTGCAGCGATCGGTTAGCTGCTCAGATAGTTGATGTTTAAAGTTGGTGAGGGAAATAAGTCTCCAACTTCAGCGATTTTTGCAATTCGTTCCAGTCACTGGCAGCAGAGAACTGGAAGGAAAGGCGGCCAAGTCGAGGATCGGTAGGATAGTCAGTTTTACTAGGGTAAGTTTGGTGGCGTGAGTGAAGGAGGCTTTGTTGTGAAATAGAAAGCCGAATCTAGATTTGATTTTTGATTGGAGATGTTTAATATGAGTCTGGAAGGAGAGTTTACAGTCTAGCCAGACACCTAGGTATTTATAGTTGTTCACATATTCTAGGTCGGAACCGTCCAGGGTGGTGATGCTAGTTGGGCGGGCAGGTGCGGGCAGCGAACGGTTGAAAAGCATGCATTTGGTTTTACTAGCGTTTAAAAGCAGTTGGAGGCCACGGAAGGAATGTTGTATGGCATATATATTTGTAATAATGACAATTACAACAATACTAAATGAACAATGTACACTTTTATTTTAAATTAATATAAAACATCAATAAAATCTATTTAGTCTCAAATAAATAATGAAACATGCTCAATTTGGTTTAATAATGCAAAAACAGAGTGTTGGAGAAGAAAGTAAAAGTGCAATATGTGCCATGTAAAAAAAGCTAACGTTTAAGTTCCTTGCTCAGAACATGAGAACATATGAAAGCTGGTGGTTCAATATTCCCAGTTCTTAAATAATCCCAGTTAAGAAGTTTTAGGTTGTAGTTATTATAGGAATTATGACGCGTCAACTATTTCTCTCTATACCGTTTGTATTTCATATACCTTTGACTATTGGATGTTCTAATAGGCACTTTAGTATTGCCGGCCTAATCTCAGGAGTTGATAGGCTTGAAGTCAAAAACAGAGCTGTGAAGCAAGCTTTGCTAAGAGCTGCTGGCAAACGCAGTAAAGTTTGAATGAATGCTTACGAACCTGCTGCCGCCTACCACCAGTCAGTCAGACTGCTCTATCAAATATCAAAAACGTATAGACTTAATTATAATAAACAAAGAAATACAAGCCTTTGGTCATTAATATGGTCAAATCCGGAAACTATTATTTTGAAAACAAAACGTTTATTCTTTCAGTGAAATACAGAACCGTTCCATATTTTATTGAACGGGCGGCAACCCTAGGTCTAAATATTGCTGTTACATTGCACAACCTTCAATGCTATGTCATCATTATGTAAAATTCTGGCAAATTAGTTTGCAACGAGGCAGGCGGCCCAAACTGTTGCATACATATACCCCGACTCTGCGTGCAATGAACGCAAGAGAAGTGATACAATTTCCCTAGTTAATATTGCCTGCTAACATTAATTTACTTTAATACACTTTCTTTGCAAATTGAACGAGTGGAAATACAAAATCGATCGTGCATGCTATATGGACCCATTTAGGATATGAACATTTATTTTATCTAACAAAACAACACTTCATGTTTTCTCTGGGACCCTTTGGATGATAATAATTCAGAATGTACAGTTGAAGTCGGAATTTTACATACACTTTAGCCAAATACATTTAAACTCAGTTTTTCACAATTCCTGACATTTAATCCAAGTAAAAATTCCCTGTCTTAGGTCAGTTAGGATCACCACTTCATTTTAATAATGTAAAATGTCAGAATAATAGTACAGAGAATTATTTATTTCAGCTTTTATTTATTTCATCACATTCCCAGTGGGTCAGAAGTTTACATACACTCAATTAGTATTTGTTAGCATTGCCTTTAAATGGTTTAACTTGGGTCAAACGTTTCAGGTAGCCGTCCACAAGCTTCCCACAATACGTTGGGTGAATGTTGGTCCATTCCTCCTGACAGAGCTGGTGTAACTGAGTCAGGTTTGTAGGCCTCCTTGCTCGCACACGCTTTTTCAGTTCTGCCCACAAACTTTCTATAGGATTGAGGTCAGGGCTTTGTGATGGCCACTCCAAAACCTTGACTTTGTTGTCCTTAAGCCATTTTGCCACAACTTTGGAAGTATGCTTGTCCATTTGGAACCAAGCTTTAACTTCCTGACGGATGTCTTGAGATGTTTCTTCAGTATATCCACATAATTTCCCTACCTCATGATGCCAACCATAGTCTGGCTTTTTTATGACGGTTTTGGAGCAGTGGCTTCTTCCTTGCTGAGCGGCCTTTCTGGTTATGTCGATATAGGACTCATTTTACTGTGGATGTAGATACTTTTGTACCCATTTCCTCCAACGTCTTCACAAGGTCCTTTGCTGCTGTTCTGGGATTGATTTGCACTTTTCGCACCAAAGTACTTTCTTCTCTAGGAGACAGAACGCATCTCCTTTCTGAGCGGTATGACGGCTGCGTGGTCCCATGGTCTTGGCTGATTTCTTTTGATTTTCCCATGATGTCAAGCAAAGAGGTACTGAGTTTTGAAGGTAGGCCTTGACATACATAAACAAGTACACCCCCAATTGACTCAAATGATGCAAATTAGACTATCAGAAGCTTCTATAGCCATGACACAATTGTCTGGAATTTTCCAAGCTTTTTAAAGCCACAGTCAACTTAGTGTATGTAACCTTTGACCCACTGGAATTGTGATTAAGTGAAATAATCCGTCTGTAAACAATTGTTGGAAAAATGACTTGTGTCATGTACAAAATAGATGTCCTATCTGACTTGCCAAAACTATAGTTTGTTAACAAGAAATTTGTGGAGTGGTTGAAAAACGAGTTTTATTGACTCCAACCTAAGTGTATGTAAACTTCTGACTTCAACTGTAAGTATACATTTCACCTTCAGAGGTGAATTATTAAACTTATCGCGGTGAATAAAGTGTGTTGTTGTTAGGAGCTCTCCTCACAATAGCATGGACTTTTTCCACAGTAATACCTACTGTAAATTGGACAGTGCAGTTATATTAACAAGAATTTAAGCTTTCAGCCGATATAAGACACTTATATGTACCGACATTTGTTGTTTCTCAAAAATCTGCGATCTTGACCTAACGCGCTGAAGGGACGCCGATCCTGAAGAAGTTTTAAGAAACGCGGTTTGGCAGGTCATGCTCTGGAGGAGTTGCAGCGATGAAGCAATATTGTAATTAGATCGCAATTGGATATCACAAAATTGGGGAGAAAAAGGGGGTAAAAAAATAAAAATAAACACAGCATTAATTATCACTGCTTTGCAGATGATACACAACTTTACATTTCTATGTCACCATTGATAAATATTAGACTGTATTCGTGATTTAAATACTTAGATGGCTCACAACTTCAGCTAAATCAAAACAAGCCCGATATACTTATTGTTTGAGTGAAAGCACAGAGAGAGATTCTGGCCGCACATTTTAATTTGTGGGCAATAAAGATAAAACGCCAAGTAAAAAACCTAGGTGTCATTTTAGATTCTGAACTCAATTTCGAATCACACATTAGGAATTTTGTCAAAAATAGCTTTTTACCACCTGAGGTGCATTGCCAAGGTGCATCTGTTTGTCTCTCAGGCTGATACAGATAGACTCATCCATGCTTTTATTACAAGCAGGCTTGACTACTGTATTGCTCCCCTGTCTGGTCTGCCCAAGAAAGCCATTGGTCAACTGCAAAACATACCGAATGCTGCAGCACGGGTACAGAGTTCAGTGTGTCAAATCGGAGGGCATGCTGTCCGGTCCTCTGGCAGTCTCTATGGGGGTGCCACAGGGTTCAATTCTCGGCCCGACTCTTTTCTCTGTATATATCAATGATGTTGCTCTTGCTGCGGGCGATTCCCTGATCCACCTCTACGCAGACGACACCATTCTGTATACTTCCGGCCCGTCCTTGGACACTGCCATATAACCTCCAAACGAGCCTCAATGCCATACAACACTCCTTCCATGGCCTCCAACTGCTCTTAAACGCTAGTAAAACCAAATGCATGCTTTTCAACCGTTCGCTGCCTGCACCCGCACGCCCGACTAGCATCACCACCCTGGATGGTTCCGACCTAGAATATGTGGACATCTATAAGTACCTAGGTGTCTGGCTAGACTGTAAACTCTCCTTCCAGGCTCATATCAAACATATCCTCACCCGTAGCACGCGCTCGAGCAGGTGTATCTCACTGATCATCCCTAAAGCCAACACCTCATTTGGCCGCCTTTCGTTCCAGTTCTCTGCTGCCTGTGACTGGAACGAATTGCAAAAATCGCTGAAGTTGGAGACTTTTATCTCCCTCACCAACTTCAAACATCAGCTATCTGAGCAGCTAACCGATCGCTGCAGCTGTACATAGTCTATTGGTAAATGGCCCACCACATTTGACCTACCTCATCCCCATACTGTTTTTATTTATTTACTTTTCTGCTCTTTTGCACACCAATATCTCTACCTGTACATGACCATCTGATCATTTATCACTCCAGTGTTAATCTGCTAAATTGTAATTATTCGCCTACCTCCTCATGCCTTTTGCACACAATGTATATAGACTCTATTTTTTTTCTACTGTGTTATTGACTTGTTAATTGTTTACTCCATGTGTAACTCTGTTGTCTGTTCACACTGCTATGCTTTATCTTGGCCAGGTCGCAGTTGCAAATGAGAACTTGTTCTCAACTAGCCTACCTGGTTAAATAAAGGTGTTCTCAACTAGCCTACCTGGTTAAATAAAGGTGTTCTCAACTAGCCTACCTGGTTAAATAAAGGTGTTCTCAACTAGCCTACCTGGTTAAATAAAGGTGAAATAAAAATATTTAAAAAACTGACCAAGACCAGACGGAGAGAACACCGGTTTTAAGGTCTCTGCACTGGCTGTCTGTTAGTTTTAGAATGGATTTTAAGTTTCCTCAATTGGTTTTTAAACCAATCCACGATTGTGCACCCCAATACATATCAGACATACTTTTAAGTTATGTACACAGTAGGTCCCTCAGGACTTCTGACACTGGCGTTTTAACTTTCCCAAAGCCAAGGACCAAGAGGAATGGAGAGACAGCCTTTAGTTACTATGCCCCCAGCCTCTGTAATAACCTGCCAGTGAACCTGAGGGAGGCCGAAACTAGACATATTTAAAAGAGATCTTAAAACACACCTTTTTCGCTTGGTTTTCCTTAGGGTTCGTTCAGTTTATATTGTTTTTCTTTAGTATTTTGTCCTATTATGTTTGTTGTGTAGTAAATATTTTTATTTATAGTTTCTTTTTCTTTTTCTGTGAAGCACATTGCGTTGCAATGTAAGCTGATATAAGACAGGTAAATTAACAAACCTGGCATAGGGCTAGAAAATGCGATATTGTAAACTAACGTGCGTTTGATACTAGCGCCGCCTTAACGCCAGCCGTTAATAGCACCCATAATCTCATATTTATGGTTTAATATCTAATGCTCTCATCTAGAGGGGTTAGTGACTAGGGGGTTAGTGGCTTCACTCCCTGAGAGTTGTTTATATCAAGGGCCATTTAGAGATCAAAGATTAAATGAGGAGACTAATACATTAATCAACTTCCAGACACTCTCATAACTTGAGTGGTATGAAGCAAGAAAATTTGCACAATATTCATATTGACATTGCTATTAACGCACACATACACACGCATATGCACACACACTCACGCCAAGCCATGACTCCAATGCTTTCTCCTTTCTCACACACACACACGTGTGAGGAGACATCTATGTGTGTGGTGGTGCTAGTTAAAAGACAGAGAGGTTGTGTGTAGATGTCAACCTGTCTCTAGAGCAGTGTTCTAGGTTTAGAAGTGCTTCTGTTTGACCTTGAATAAAAAAGAATGTCACTTTTTTTTTTTTGCAAATCCCATCTGGGAGTATGTGGCTGATTTTCAGCTCCACTATTCCCTGCTCTGCCCCTATCTCTCTCAATCTCTCTCTCTTGCTCTCTTCCCCTCTCTCGCTTTCACATACACACACTCTCTATGAGTCTATGTAGTCACAGTGTAGCGCTATAGATCTCAAGTCCAACTGTATGTGTGTGTGCTCTTACTGTGTGTGTGTGTGGGGGGGTCAGATTCCACAGGATCTGAATTCTTGAGTAAAGAGTTTCAATGCTTGACGAACTATTCTCTCTTCTCTCTTCCCTCTCTCCTACTCTCCCGCTCTCTGCTCCCTCCAGGACCCTGCTGGTATATTTGAGCTAGTGGAGTTGGTGGGAAATGGAACCTACGGGCAGGTCTACAAGGTAAGACACACCCCTCACCACACTCAACCTACAGCGTGCCCGAGGACTCCTCCCACTTGGGCTCTGTCACCAAAGACAGTATAGTATGAAGATAGGCACAAACTGCTTTCCAATAGAAATCCCTGATCCCATTTGTAGGCGACGTTATGGCAATGTTGGCTAGCTAAGCTCGTCTGTAGAAACTAGATGTCGACCGATTAAGATTTTTCAAAGCCGATACCAAGTATTGGAGGACCAAAAAAAAGCCGATAGCGATTAATCGGTTTATTTTTATATATATATATATATATATATATATTTGTAATAATGACAATTACAACAATACTGAATGAACACTTATTTTAACTTAATATAATACATAAATAAAAATCCATTTAGTCTCAAATAAATAATGAAACATGTTCAATTTGGTTTAAATAATGCAAAAAATACAGTGTTGGAGAAGAAAGTAAAAGTGCAATATGTGCCATGTAAAAGAGCTAACGTTTAAGTTCCTTGCTCAGAACATGAGAACATATGACAGCTGGTGGTTCCTTTTAACATTAGTCTTCAATATTCCCAGGTAAAAAGTTTTAGGTTGTAGTTATTATAGGAATTATAGGACTATTTCTCTCTATACCATTTGTATTTCATATACCTTTGAATACTGGATGTTCTAATAGGCACTTTAGTATTGCCAGCCAGATCTTGGGAGTTAGGCTTGATAGGCTTGAAGTCATAAACAGCGCTGTGCTTCAAGCATTACAAGATCTGTTGGCAAATGCAGGAAAGTGCTGTTTGAATGAATGCTTACGAGCCTGCTGCTGTCTACCACCGCTCAGTCAAACTGCTCTATCAAATATCAAATCATAGACTTAATTATAATAAAGACACAGAAATGCGAGCCTAAGGTCATTAATATGGTCAAATCCGGAAACTATCATTTCTAAAACAAAACGTTTATTCTTTCAGTGAAATACGGAACTTTTCCATATTTTGTTGAACGGGTGACAACCCTAAGTCTAAATATTGCTGTTACATTGCACAACCTTCAATGTTATGTCATAATTATGTAATATTCTGGCAAATTATTTACGGTCTTTGTTAGGAAGAAATTTTCTTCACGCAGTTCGCAATGAGCCAGGCGGCCCAAACTGCTGCATATACCCTGACTCTGCTTGCACTGAACGCAAGAGAAGTGACACAATTTCCCTAGTTAATATTGCCTGCTAACATGAATTTCTTTTAACTAAAGATGCAGGTTTAAAAATATATACTTCTGTATTGATTTTAAGAAAGGCATTGGTGTTTATGGTTAGGTACATTGGTGCAACGATTGTGCTTTTTTCGGGAATGCGCTTGTTAAATCATCACCTGTTTGGCGAAGTAGACTGGGATTCGATGATAAATTAACAGGCACCGCATCGATGATAAATTAACAGGCACCGCATTGATTATTTGCAACGCAGGACAAGCTAGTTAAACGAGTAATATCATCAACCATGTGTAGTTAACTAGAGATTATGTTAAGATTGATTGTTTTTTTATAAGGTAAGTTTAATGCTAGCTAGCAACTTACCTTGGCTCCTTGCTGCACTCTTGTAACAGGTGGTCTCCTCGTGGATTGCAATGTAATCGGCCATAATCGGCATCCAAAAATGCAGATTACCGATTGTTATGAAAACTTGAAATCGGCCCTAATTAATCGGCCATGCCGACCTCTAGTAGAAGCACGTTATCTGGTCTAACGGTCGTCTCACGTCAACATGTTAAGCTGTCTGTCCTGCAGCCTTATACTGACACACACAGCCTGCACACACACACGGTTGAATAATATAAGAGATAACCGCAGAAGCGGGTTCTGCCATTTCGTGTGTGTGTTTTGACAGCCTTTAGTCTTGCTGGGTGAGATGAGAGGCTCATTACAGGCAGGTCGTTACACAACATGATCTTACCTGCAGTACCTGGATCAAGCCCCAACATGACCATGGCAGTGCTGTGTGTGTCTGTATGTGTGTTTGCTTGCATTTTCCTCATCTTCCTCATATCGTCAATGACTATGCAAACCCACACACGTGTACACTACTGGTCAAAAGTTTTAGGACACCTACTTATTCAAGGGTTTTTCTTTATTTTGACTATTTTCTCCATTGTAGAATAATAGTGAAGACATCAAAACTATTAAAAAACACATATGGAATCATGTAGTAACCAAAAAAGTGTAACACTTTTGACCAGTAGTGTACATACAAATTTGCTGTATCTTTTGGAGTGTGGCAATCGAGAAAATGAGTAACTAACGAAGAATTTTATACTTCTCTCATTGACTTCTCAAACCCCAAACCACTGTTTTGTCTGCTTTGCAAGCATTCCCGGAAGTGTTGCGATGTTGCACCTGTGGGTTTACAAACTTTGTGGTGCCACCTTCCACTGACCTTTTAGAGCTTAACAGTGAGGAGCTGATGAGTTGTATTTGTCGACATGTTTTTCACTTCAGGGCCCGGTTGAGAATCAACTCCTGGCCCCTAAACCCAAGCACTTGTGTAGATCTGAAAACACAAAGTGTAGCTAGTACTTCTTACCTCTTCAATCTCCAAGAAACAATGGGTTTGGTGCTAGGGGTTGTTTTTGGACAGGGCCGAGGTATCGATGCACTCGGTTGCACTTTATAAAAATGTGTACCTTTATTTAACTAGGCAAGTCAGTTAAGAACAAATTCTTATTTACAATGATGGCCTAGGAACAGTGGAAACTGCCTTGTTCAGGGGCAGAACGACTGTTTTTTACCTTGTCAGCTTGGGGATTCGATCTTGCAACCTTTCGGTTACTGGCCCAACGCTCTAACCACAAGGCTACCTGCTGGTTACTGGCCCAACGCTCTAACCACAAGGCTACCTGCTGGTTACTGGCCCAACGCTCTAACCACAAGGCTACCTGCTGCCCCAAAAGCACTTGCTTTCTCTGCCAGTGGCTGTTTTAGGTCAAATCGCTCTGATGCACTTGTTGTAAGCTAACTTGTGAGATTGCAGCCAGGGTTGGCTGAACAGGGAGTCTGTTGCACACTGTTTGTCAGGCAGAGATGGGTAGGTTTGTGTGAAGCTGTAGGCCTATTTGTTTCCATGTTATCTATCTTTTCACTGGAAGACAAATTGGTAGGTCTCATAGCCCCTTCAGTCCTTCTCTCTTCCTCTATCTCTCCATGTCTCCATGTCTGTCTGTCTCTGTTTTTGTCTCTGTCTGTGTCTCTCTCTCTCTCGTGTGTTGGGTTTAATCAGTAGAGTTAAAGTACTCCAACAGATCAGGAATGCGAGGCATGTCTGAACCAATGAGTGTTTTATGCCTCAGGACACCTATAAAGGGAGTATTATGTCCTTTTCTCTCCACACACACACACCCCTACACACACACACCCCTACACACACACACACATTTCCGCTCTATCCAGTTCAATTATGTTTTTTCCATTTCGATGTCTATTGATTCATGTATTATTTTATCTGTGTTATACACTGAGTGTACAAAACATTAGGAACACATGCTCTTTCCATGACATTGACTGACCAGGTAAATCCAGGTGATACCTTATTCATTTCACTTGTAATATCCACATCAATCAGTGTAGATGAAGGGGAGGAGACAGGTTAAAGAAGGATTTTTAAGCCTTGAGACAATTCAGACATGGATTGTGTATGTGTGCCATTCAGAGGGTGAATGGGCAAGACAAAAGATTGTGCCTTCGAACGGGGGTATGGAAATAGGTGCCAGGCGCACCGGTTGTTGGGTTTTTCACACTCTACAGTTCCCCATGTGTATCAAGATTGGTCCACCACCCAAAGGACATCCAGCCAACTTGACACAACTGTGGAAGTCAACATGGGTCAGCATCTCTGTGGAACACTTTCAACACCTTGTTGACTTTTAACAGTTTGGTTCAGCTTCTCTGCCTGTCAAATACATTCAGTGTGTCTGATGCAATACTAGGAAACAGCTACGGTGTTTGTGTGTGTTGTAACCCCAGCTCACATGTCTGCCTGTCTGGACCACAGTGTAAAAATCCCTGTGACTTAACAACGTGCCAGGCCTGTTGCTAGGCTACCATGAGGAAGTGTTTCTATGTGTTATGGCAGTGATGTGGGAATTGTTCCTCACTATAAAGGCAAACACTCAATCCGCATCTTATCTTACATGATGTTTTTTGTATTTATTTAACTTCCCTAGTGTAAAGTAGCTGCCTCTGCTGGCAGCTGATATACAGCAGATCTAGATGGAGCCTTGTCAATGCGCATCAGAGGCAGTCGTTTGTGTTGGCTGGCTGGCTGGTCAGCCATCTTGGTCAGGCTGAGAGCTGGGCAACAGCCTGTGGCTCTGGGACCAAAACACACAGATTACAGGATGGTAATGTTGGCAAAACTGATTTATTTTAGATTCTCTCACTCTCTTTCTCTCTCTTTTTTTCAGGGTCGGCATGTCAAAACAGGCCAGCTTGCGGCCATCAAAGTTATGGACGTCACTGGCGTAAGTCACATGCACGCACGTGCGCACACACACACACAAATATAAAGAAAGCTATCCCAAATTGTTCTCAACTGTGTTTGTATCACTATAAGGTGTGTGTGTGTTCCAGGATGAGGAAGAGGAGATTAAAGCAGAGATCAACATGTTGAAGAAGTACAGCCACCATCGGAACATTGCTACCTATTACGGTGCCTTCGTCAAGAAGAACCCACCTGGTATCGACGACCAGCTATGGGTACGTACGTGTTTGCGTGTCTGTCAGTTCTGTTCAGTTTGGTGTGTGTTCATCTCTCTCTGTGTCTCTCTCTCTGTAGTTGGTGATGGAGTTCTGTGGGGCGGGCTCGGTGACAGATCTGATTAAGAACACCAAGGGGAACTCTCTGAAGGAGGAGTGGACTGCCTACATCTGCCGAGAGATCCTCAGGGTAC